>NW_015637126.1:61246-62299 GCF_001515625.1 Sinocyclocheilus rhinocerous
ATGCAGGCTAACGCAGTTATTAATGCAGTCTAACGCAGTTATTAGAGAGAGAGAGCGAAAGAAAGCGAGGGGTAGAGAGATTAAGCGCGTGTGAATATATGCGTCTGTGCGTCTCTCAGCAGTGTTCAGCAGCAGCGTCTACTAATAGCGAATCTTTAAGTTGAACTGCTTCAAGAACCTCGCTGCTGAGAAATGCGAAACTATTTTATAGATAAATTTGCGGGGCAGCCGCAGCTCTGACAACAAGTTTCTGTCCGCGTCTCCGAGTGTGTGCGCGAGTGCGTGTCTGTACTGTATGTGCGTCTGTGAGAGAGAATGGGAGAAAGAAAGCGTGATTTCCGTACATAAAAAAGGTTGAAGACATGGAGATAGTTTGTCATTTTTACCCTATTGTTTGTTATATTTATTTGCTCATGTCTTCTGGGGTTTTTGGTTCTTTTACTGTTGTAGATATCCCATAGTATAACAAAAAATATTATATATCTCTTCATTGTGTTTGGGCCCCCCTGGACGAGCAAGCATAGGCACGTGCCTAGAATGCCTATGCGTAAATCCGAGTATTTGTGTAAATATATGAAAAATAAAATACTACATTTAGGCATCTCAACATTATATTGTACAGTATAAAATGCTAAAAACTTAAAACTATTAAAAATCATTTTCAGTAATAGAAATAAAGCCAAAATGAAATAAGTTTAAAAAGTAGAAAGTACTAAAATTACTGTAAAACTAAAATAAAAATGCATTACAGTTAAATAGAAATGGTGTTATTTTAATATCATTGATATATTTTAGTTTTTGTTAATATTTAAAATTAGAATTTTGTATTTTCTGTTTTTATTTTAATTTTAGTAAAAAAAAAAAATTGGTTTTGTCATTTTGATTAGGTTTGTTTTAATATGTATACAGTTTTAATTAGGTTTTAGACCTAGAGAAAACTCGAGAAATGTTGCCTTGAAAATTTGCTGAAATAAGTTTTTATTATATGTTATTTCAGTGTTAATTTCAAGTAATTGTTTTTTTTATATATATATATATATATATATATATATA
>NW_015637126.1:62441-97250 GCF_001515625.1 Sinocyclocheilus rhinocerous
ATTTTAGTTGTAGTTAACGATAATAACCCCGGTTCGTGTTAGATGGCGGCAAAGGTGATCTAAATGTAAAAATATGCAAAATAAGCATGAATGAATACATCGACTGACACTGATAAATTAAAACAAAAAAATGAACTGATATGGTTCTGATATATTGTGCATCTCTACTGTAAAGTTTATCCATTAAAGAATTCTCATCCATAACCCAGTTGCTGCCATTAGACCATTTACACACAAGCATTTTATAACGCCATTTCATGTGCGAGACGAGTGCAGTGGTCAAACGTGTCTGTCTAGCACATGTTTACATAGAAGAGCATTGAAGTACAATGCTAAAATATATTCACTGTTGTTGGCCCCTAAGTCTGTAAACTTCTGAGCATATGATTGATCATGTCTGTCAGTACTGGGTCACAAGTAGCTTTGAACTCCTCTCCTGTGTCTCATCCACCTTTAATTGAAGAATTAATAGACTTGTGCACCTTCTGCTCTGTTTCTGATGTTATTATTCTGTAATGGAATATCAAATGGGTTTCTCAGCCATGGAAGCAGAGCCTCATTTATTACTCATTTGCTTTTTCACAGATGAGGCTTAAGAAGGTAAACAAGAGAAAGAAAGCAGCCCCACGTGTGAATTTATATTCTTCTTGCTTTTATATTCTTTTGAGTTTGCAAGTTGGCTAATGAATTCACTTTTATGTTTTTGAACCTAAACAGGTTTTGAGATCCTGAAGCAGATGCTAGCAGATAAGCAGGCGCTATCTCACCTCCCGCTGGCTGACATCTGGGAGTGGCAGGTGGGCGTGGCCTGTCGGCAAACAGGAAACCAGCGGCTGAAAGCTATTCACCTGCTGCTGCGGCTCTTGCAGTGTCCGTCTCAATGGTGTGTCCCTTCTTACCTTTCTGATCTTTTTAAAAGCTTTGACAGCATCTATTAAACCGAACAAAAGGTAGTCGGTTCATCCTGCAGTGCTTAAAAGCCAAGCCGCCCCACTATTCTAAAGAGATGAGGCAGCAACTTCCTTTCAGAACCTGGTTCTGTCAGGTCAGTTCTACACTCTGTGGACGGCAGGTGCAACTTGGCCCAGTTTATCAAGTGCGCTTCTCTTCCTTCCACCCTGCAACCTCGTTCTTGTTTCTGAACAGCGGTGAGTCCTTGTGATGCCTGAATCAAGTAGACAGGAATATTGTGCATCATCTCACTGGCGGTTTTCCTCTAAACCACTTCTTGAATGGTTTATATTAACTTTTGCTCATTCGTTTGTGTGTTTTGTATTGGTGAGCATTCAGATTTACACAGCGTTTGCGTAACGCATCTGACTATGGCTTTCTGCCTTGATTGTTCCCATGGCAACAAGGTCACATGTCAGGGGGATTTGCATGATTTCCATGGCGTTTGGACACAGTTACATCATCATCATCAGCAGACAGAGCGTGTATGAGAGAAATAGAGACATGGACCTGTGGTGTCAGATGAGTTAGCGAGGTTAAGGAATAGCCCATGCAAATGGCCACCTACCCAACGCAAGGGGAACATTAACCGGGCAAATGAAACAATCACGTAGTTCAAATATGTGACCCTGGACCACAAAACCAGTCATAAGGTCAGTTTTTCGAAATTGAGATTTATACATCATCTGGAAGCTTGAATAAATAAGCTTTCCATTGAGGTATGGTTTGTTAGGATAGGACAATATTTGGCCGAGATACAACTATTTGAAAATCTGGAATCTGAGGGTGCAAAAAAATCAAAATATTGAGAAAATCGCCTTTAAAGTTGTCCAAATGAAGTTCTTAGCAATGCATATTACTAATCAAAAATGAAGTTTTGATATATTTACGGTAGGAAATGTACAAAATATCTTCATGGAACATGAACTTTACTTAATATCCTAATGATTTTGGCATAAAAGAAAAATCGATAATTTTGACCCATACAACGTACCCCTTTAAGACTGGTTTTGTGGTCCAGGGTCACATATGAGTAATGATCATTTAGTGTAATGACCTCACGTTTTGATTGTTGTGTGTATAAACATAGGGCTTGTGACCTCACACTTCTGCGGCCGCTGTGGCAGCTCTTCACTACTATGGAAAGTGGTTTGATTCAGGACCCCACCAGCATCACGGTCCTCCTTCCTCTCCATCGCGCTCTCACTGAGCTCTTTTTCATCGCTGAAGTCAAGGCTATGGTGAGTGACCATCGTCTTCCTCCTTTCTTAAGCATCTCTTTTAAGAACATTCATAAGAAAAGGCATAAAGAGTAACAGCACAGGAGATCATTAGGTAGAGTAAATAATTTAGATATTTTATTTAATTATTTATTTACGTGTTTTTTTATTATTTACGTTACACTACTGCTCAGAAATCTGGGGTGCTTTTATTTAATGCTTTTACTCAGCAAGGACACATTAAATTAAGACACATTAAGTTTCCACAAAGATATTAAGTAGCACAACCATTTTCAACATTGATAAGAAATGTTTCTTGTGCAGCAAATCAGCATATTAGAATGATTTCTGAAGGATCATGTGACACTGAAGACTGGGGTAATGGCTGCTGAAAATTCATCTTTGCACCACAGGAATACATTACATTTGAAAATATATTAAAATAGAAAGAATTTCATTTAAGGTGCATAATTTCTCAGCATTTTTGATTCTTAATCTTTATTTGATCATTTATTTTGGTATGCGTTAAGAGTTATGCATACAGGTGCATCTCAATAAATTAGAATGTCGTGGAAAAGTTCATTTATTTCAATAATTCAACTCAAATTGTGAAACTCGTGTATTAAATAAATTCAATGCACACAGACTGAAGTAGTTTAAGTCTTTGGTTCTTTTAATTGTGATGATTTTGGCTCACATTTAACAAAAACCCACCAACTCACTATCTCAACAAATTAGAATACTCCATAAGACCAATAAAAAAAACATTTTTAGTGAAATGTTGGCCTTCTGGAAAGTATGTTCATATACTGTACATGTACTCAATACTTGGTAGGAGCTCCTTTCGATTTTGCTTGACAATCCTCATAAGGCTGCGGTTCTCTCGGTTGGTTGTGCATCTTTTTCTTCCACACTTTTTCCTTCCACTCAACTTTCTGTTAACATGCTTGGATACAGCACTCTGTGAACAGCCAGCTTCTTTGGCGATGAATGTTTGTGGCTTACCCTCCTTTTGAAGGGTGTCAATGATTGTCTTCTGTACAACTGTCTTCCCCATGATTGTGTAGCCTAGTGTAAACTGAGAGACCATTTTGAAGGCTTAGGAAACCTTTGCAGGTGTTTTGAGTTGATTAGCTGATTGGCATGTCAGCATATTCTAATTTGTTGAGATAGTGTATTGGTGGGTTTTTGTTAAATGTGAGCCAAAATCATCACAATTAAAAGAACCAAAGACTTAAACTACTTCAGTCTGTGTGCATTGAATTTATTTAATACACGAGTTTCACAATTTGAGTTGAATTACTGAAATAAATGAACTTTTCCACGACATTCTAATTTATTGAGATGCACCTGTATGCCTGGGTAACAGACGTGAATTGCTCCGTCCTTCAGACAGCGATGATAAAACACTACCAATCATTTTAGATGCATATACTTAGGGTAAATTGACAAATGTGTCCCCTTAAAGTTATTTATTCTGCCATCGGCTCTGTCTGGACAGTAGCACCTTGTGGCAACCCTGCATTCATAATAAAATCGTTTTGTTCTCTGAATCATCCTTCAGCATCTCTAAGTGGGAACATTTATATTGAGCCCAGAATTCTGGGAGGCATCCAGGTGACGTACAATAATTATTTAGTGCTGTCATGTAATAGGAAATAGTAATGTGATGATATGTGAAAAACTGGACTGGAGAGCATTAATGTCAGACTTAATTCAGTCTGAATCACGTCAGGGTCTGTATGCGTGAGTGTCTGTCAGGGGAGTGCCATTAAAGTGAGTCTTCCACTCATACCCATATGATTTACTGAGTATCTTATATCCACCTGCACAACTGTCTGTTGAGTGTGTAGTGTCTGAAGGCCAGAGTTTCCGTGTTTGTATTCTACACTCACATTCAAAAATATTTGAAACGCCTACCTTTAATCTGACATTATCCCTAAGGACCCTGTTTACATGGTGTAGCATGCAAGTCCACAAGACTTTAGAATGATAAATCTTTATGATTGACTGTTCATAATGCTGGTCCTGTTTACCAATGGAGGATCCTCAGCTTAAACTAAGTTTAACTGGATCCCCTAGATAATCCATATGCATGGGCCTGTGTAAAAATATAAAATTGTACAAAATCCATCACTTTATGATTCATGGTGATTTGGTGCAGTGTCCTCTTAAACAGTGTTTGAAAGAACATAGACAGAGTTTTCTATATTAGTCTTTCTATTGTCTTGTGAATGTACAGGTGCCCCATAGGGTATTTGGACACTTTTCACTTAAGAAATATATCGGTAAACAAAAATCAGTGATTTACAACACTTCAGTCATTTGATTTGTTGAGCTGTTTTTGCAATGACTTTTAAACGACTGGTTCCAATATAAAGTTGGATGTGTGTAGTCAGTTGCTCTAAAGTTCACACAAGCATCATAGCAGAGTAACCACAGGTGTAGAACGTCTGACAAACTTTTTTGGGCGGGGGAAAGGTTTCACTTAGAAAGTGTTTTTTGCTATATTTCTTAACACTTAAGTCCATTTGATATTTTGTTATATAATGCAAAGATATTCATGCATATGTCAGAGTGGCTTTAGTTTCCAAACACTTTATAATTGTTTGGTAGAGAAAAACCGGCCACTAGGGGACACTAACACACCTCTTTGTATTCAAAGTAGGCCAAAATATTCTTAAAGAACATGGTATAGTAACACACAGAGTTCAGAGAAACAAACACATAATGACATATCCTGATGTGTATATTTATAAACATCTATGTCATGTAAAGCCTCTACTCTACTCTCATGCCTGAGTGAATGGCTCTTTCTTTGAGCCTGTGAATGGGAGGAAAGGTTTTATGACAATACTCTTTTATCCTTGAGCTGTTATCCTTTAACAGCCAAGTTGGACACAATATGAAGTGGTTTATGTGTGTGTTTGAATGGGAAATGTTTAAGTGAGCATTAGTCTCAAGGACTTGTTGAGTGGTTACACCAGTAGATGCTCAACACTGTTTGGCCTCATTATGAAGAGCCTTAATCTCTCCCACAGCCACTGCACTTCTCAGAACTGACCATAAAGATTGCAAACCTCTCAGCAGCCAGATGGTCATGACTGATCCTTTGTTTATTTTCAGTAAGGCAACACTAGAAAATGGGATCAGAATGCTTAACTAATGGGAGCTTGTCGGCTCACATTTGCATGAGAGTTTCAGCATGTCATTGCTCAGTTTTTGCACCGGAAATGAGACAGAAAGAAGAAAAAACAGATAAGAAGTTCAGACTCGTTCTGTCTTCCTCTCCTCTAGTGTAGTATACTCATTTCTGCGGGATGATAAAAGCCCCTACTTCACAGAGGAAGTGGTTTCGAATGTGTTCTGACATGACTAAAGCTGCAACCTCTCCACAGTCTACAGAAATTTCTGTCAAGAAGTATGTTGAGATGTCTAGATGCCATTCGGATTGGTGTAGAAGAGGTGTGTGATCTGACCAGCTTCTGTTAACCCAAAGTATCATAACTCCTCCCACTAAAGTCATTCAAACTGAGCTGTCAGCAAGGAGGTTATTTGACAAGATTAAGGAGACTGAACAAGATATTGTCACGTGATCCTTCAGAAATCATTCTAATATGTTGAATCTGTTGTCAGTGCTGAAAACAGCTATGCTGCTTAATAATTTTGTGGAAACCATTTCAACCAGTCAAAATATACAAACTAACTATATAAATAAAATTAGGACAACAAAATAAAAATTTCAGTGAAGAGTGATATCTGTGCGCAAACTTCCTTTTAAATGTTTAACGTCATCTTTTGTGCTCTACCTGTTCAGTTTCCCATTCGTCATTAGCATTCGCTTTTCTAGCCTAGTGTGCCATCTGGAGTTCATGAACACATTTCAACAGTGTATGGCTAATTCTTGCCAATCTGTGCATGAGTATGCATTAGCCTTGTCAACCTAGTTGTGTGTTGTTTATACTGTACATATTGTCACTATAGAAGTTTACCTTGATATGAACATGTTCACTGATTTTTCAGGGTTTAACACAACACAGTACTTCTTTTTAAACAATGCACTTATGTATTGTATTATGCCTACTTCACATAACATGTTTATGGGTTCCACCATATTCCCTCAAAGGTTCCCCAGAGATCGTATAACAGCCTCTGCATAACACAGAAATACTTATTTATAGACTCTAGACTTTGATCAATGTGAAATACCTGGAACAGTGCAAATACTCCTACCTCAGGAAATGAGATGGCAGAGGCAGGGCTGATTTAGATGGTGTCTGGTTTGATTCAGAGTTATGTCATCAGCAGCATGGTGCTACTCCAAACTCCAGATTAACAGCTCCTGCTGAGTTACAGGAGTGTGAGCCAGTATATGGTGAATGACTCTAGTCTTACTGGCTTTGAATTGAACCGACCTCTCTTAAAATTGCTTTCCTGGCAGGTGCTGTAGAATAAATTCAGCATTTTTTGCAGCTTGCTTTATATATATCGATGAACTTTAAAGGGGCTAAATGTGTCAAATTCATGTTGTGGCTAAATATCAAAGCTGTTTTATGTGTCTTTTCATTTGTCCATCAGGAGCAGGACGTTCTGCAGGAGTATCTTCTTGCTCTCACTACCAATGAACAGCTAGTAGTGCGCACTGCTCAGGTAAGACTGCCACAGTTCCTGTAGTGTTCATATACATTTTTTAATTTTTAATTTTATTTTACCAGTTAACAGCCATGAGCATGTCCGAGAAGGTATGCCATGACCACATTTGTAACATTAAAATTAGAGAAGTAAAAAAATAGTATTCTGTAAGGTTTATGTAAATAAACCTTGTAAATAAAAATGGCTTGTCCATTTAACTTGTTAATTTAGTACAATTCATTATTTAAAAAAAACAAACTAGTAGCATAAGTACCAGATTTGTATTTATTTTATGGAATTTGATTAATTAGCATATAATATAATTTTGTAGTCATATTTGTGATCAGTATATACAGATGAATAATTTGACATAAAGGACAATAGACTTTGGAATACAATGTATAGTTAGTAAGTGTTGTGTAGTTGAAGATGGCATACAGTATGAAGACACTAAACTGATGCAGCCATATTTAAATGAGTACACATATATACCAGGAGCCACAAAGGGTTTTCAGTGGTCTTGGTTCACTGCTATAAAATGAGATGTGGCAGAGCCTAGTGCATTAACTCATGCCATAAAGCTGGAAGGACAGGAAACCACAGCACAGTGGAAACGTGAATGTTTGTCAAATGGACGGCTGCATCTAGTGTCCCACCATATGCTGATGAGTAATAATGATCCTGTAATGTCTAATAGTGTGTAAAGCTTGTTTTATTAGCAAACTTTGATGACAGACAGTCATTGTACAGTATGGATATTTGATGCAAAATTAGAGAGTGTATCTTATTACTGTACAGTAGCAATCCCATTTGTTGTTTGATATCGTTTCTGTTGCAATAACATTCGTTGTAGTATAGATTAATAAATGAAATTTGAGAAAATAATTCTATCAAATTTTTTTCTCGAGTTTTGAGTAAGAGCATTTCACCTTTGTTCACATAGACAGATAACAGCATTAGTGAAATAAATATTTGTGCTCAAACCAAATATTATGCTTAAATAGCTGAACATCAGAAAGGATATCGATTAAAAACACCTGTGTCGATTTTCGCATGAGGCATGCGGCGTACCCATTATCCATATACAGTACATGTGTGTGAGAGTGTGTTTGTGTGTGGGCTGTGGGCAACTCTATTGCATTTAGTCATTAACCCCATTATCGTGTTCGGTGTGGCACAGCCTCATCTCCGGCACAGGGGCGACTAAAGGAACACATTGTGTTGTGTAGGACGGGATTAATGCTCTGTATTTATCTTATCCCAAGCACCTTTTTAGCTCAAATATAAACATGCTTGTAATATTCATGAAAGCCAAACAAGTGGTTTGATGTTGTTAACAAAATAGCGTTTTTGTGGCAAAAAAGTTTTTAAATGGGCCAAACAGCGACATATTTGAAGTGTGATAATTGTGTGTTTGTGTGTGAGTGTTTTTGCTGAGCTCTGAGGGCCACAGGTGTTTTGCTTAATGGTTTTTCTCTCTTACTCTCCCTCTCTCTGATTTTTTCTGCCATTGTTCCACCCCCCCACCCCCCTCTTTCTTTCTCCTCCTGTACTCATTCACTCATTTCTCATTTCTTTATATCGTTCTCTCCCCTGTTTTATTGCACAGGCGCTGAAGAACATCGCCGCCATCAGCCTGGCCATTAATTACCCAAATAAATCCACTAAGCTGCTCAACCTGTCCCCCTGAAAGAGGGATGAAAGAGATGAAGATGAGAGAAGGGAAGCTTGCCAGAGGCCCATGGGAACGGCCTTCTGCGCTCGACGGCTGCGTCAGGAGCGGGCCACCTATCGTCTTCCAGAAAAACCCACCCCTTCGCTGTTAACTCATAAAGTGGGGGGCACAGTGATCTCGCGCCTCTTCATAATCGCTGTTTCTCATCTCGTTTGAAAAAGTTTCCTCTTGAAATGAAGGCGTTTTCTTTTTCTTTTTCACCTTGTCCATTTTACCTCTGCTTTAACAATGAGGGTTTAGTGGGCTGTGCCAAATTTGTTTCTCACCTATAAGCACATGTTTCTTTCTCTGTTCCTTCGTTTTCTTTTTCGTAAAAACCACCGTGGGCAAGACAATCGATCAAAGTGAAAGCAGGTCACCTTTCCCTGCCTCACACGCTCTCTCTGGACATGTTGCCTAAAAATACAAAGCTGCCGACGCAGTCTCATCCTTCAAAGTGGCCCGAGACTACACATACAACTACTATATCAATACCTGTCTGAAACCTTGGGGCCTTCTCTCTCTTCACCCGCAGTGCAGCCTGATGAGCTGATGTTTGTTCAGTACTAGCAGCTAGCAGTTACACTCGAAAACCACATGCTTCTAGACAAATGTCAGCTGATGTTTGTGAGTAAATAAAAAATTTTTAAAAAATGAGTTTGATGTGCCATGTGAGTCCAGAAGGCGCCGTTTGCCTTAAGAGTGCAGCTCAAAGTGATCTTGCGACTGATTGTGGGTCAGTTAACAAAGATATATAACGTGTCCTAGTAAGAGGAATGTCAGCGCTTGTGTCTTACATTGTCATGTCCCAGATTCTCAACTCGCTTATAATGCTGCATACCACCATGAAATTGTTTCTCATCTCGTTTGAAAAAGTTTCCTCTTGAAATGAAGGCGTTTTCTTTTTCTTTTTCACCTTGTCCATTTTACCTCTGCTTTAACAATGAGGGTTTAGTGGGCTGTGCCAAATTTGTTTCTCACCTATAAGCACATGTTTCTTTCTCTGTTCCTTCGTTTTCTTTTTCGTAAAAACCACCGTGGGCAAGACAATCGATCAAAGTGAAAGCAGGTCACCTTTCCCTGCCTCACACGCTCTCTCTGGACATGTTGCCTAAAAATACAAAGCTGCCGACGCAGTCTCATCCTTCAAAGTGGCCCGAGACTACACATACAACTACTATATCAATACCTGTCTGAAACCTTGGGGCCTTCTCTCTCTTCACCCGCAGTGCAGCCTGATGAGCTGATGTTTGTTCAGTACTAGCAGCTAGCAGTTACACTCGAAAACCACATGCTTCTAGACAAATGTCAGCTGATGTTTGTGAGTAAATAAAAATTTTTTAAAAAATGAGTTTGATGTGCCATGTGAGTCCAGAAGGCGCCGTTTGCCTTAAGAGTGCAGCTCAAAGTGATCTTGCGACTGATTGTGGGTCAGTTAACAAAGATATATAACGTGTCCTAGTAAGAGGAATGTCAGCGCTTGTGTCTTACATTGTCATGTCCCAGATTCTAAACTCACTCATAATGCTGCATACCACCAGGAAATGTAGAGCACTATGTACAGCAATATCACTTTATGTTGTGCTGCATGCAACACTGGACTCAACCATATTGTCCATTACTGTTAGTGACATATCGGTTGGTGTTTTATAGATGTGTTCTGTAATATTACTGATGTTCTGAACTGTTTGATCAGTTCGGTTAGTAGTGGATGGTCTTAAGGTGCACAACTTGATAATCATAAACTTCATCCATCGAAGTGGTTTCCTTCATATCTAGCGATTGAGACTCACCAGTATTTTAACTGTGGTGACATGGATACGGTTATGGAAGCTTTGTTGCTTTTAAAAAGTATATATTATATCATTATTATCATTACAGGGACATTATTGGATGAATCTTGAGTAAATCGTTTAATTGGCTAATTGAGAGATTTGTTGCTGCTTTGCTGGTCAGGTAAAGGCTGTTCTTAGCTCTAACCAATGTTTATCCAAATAATATTTTTTTTTGTTTGTTTTTTTCTTTGCCCTGTAGCCAAATGTTTCTCTTTTTTATGAAATATCGCAGTAGTCATTGAGGATTTTTTTGTGTTCTTTACAGGGGTATTCAGGTCTGTGATGATTTTTATTTCAGTTTGATTTGATTTTAGTCAGAAAGGAATTGAAATAGAGGGTTATTTATGCCAAAGAATCATTATTGTATGAAAGACAACGCAAAGAAATGTATATTTATCGTCCGGAAGGAGGGTCTTCTGTTGGGGTGGTTGGTGGTGTTGGGCTCCAGCGACAGACACAGATCCTTTAGTTCTCTGTTTTTGTTTACATGTGTACTAGCATGGAGCACTGGCTATGTTTGATGCTGCTGCTCAGCCTCAGTTCAGGTGGGTTTCAAAATGTCTGCCAGGAAATCGTCCTGTCACTATTAAGCCTCAGATATTAACAAACAATGTGCCTATGTTTAAAATGAAGCAATCTTAATTTAATCTTCATATCATTGTAAAAGTCCTCTCTTCAACTATTTTTAAAGAAAATGATAGTTTAATTTGGAGCATTTTCTATCTATTTTATTTTTATGAATGTCTTTTTTGTTTCAGAGTTCGTGGCTTCAGTTGTTTTGAATTTGACATGAATGTATATAGTTGTGAATATGGATAATTGCATAAATAATTGATATGAAAATGATTTTTCTGTCAGCCTCCCACATTAAAGAAATGTCAGAATAATGTACTATATTGTTGTAAGTTTACACTTGATCCTTTTGAATTGATTTGCTATGTCACACAAAAAAGAAACCACAAACCTGCTTTGGGTTGATTGCTCATTTGTTTTTAATTAAAAAAGCAAGATTTGCAAATTCATGTGCCTGGAGGTTTCCTTCTCTTTTCTGGAAAGTCATTTAGAAGTCAAAACCTGAGCATATTTTGGTTCATTTTAGATGACAATTCAGTCTTTGGGCATTTGTTGGTGCGCTGTAAAGGTTTCAAGTTTTATTATATACAGTGTATCAAAACCTGAATTGAAAATTCATTTGTATCTATTTTTATTTTGTTTAACTTACTTTTGTTTTCATAATAGTGGCATTATTATACTGTTTTTATAATAAAAGTTTTTTTTTCCCCCCAGTTATGCTAGGTTTTATTTTAGTTAACAAAAATGTTTATTTAATTTTTGTTTATGGTAATAACACTCCATTAAGCTGAAAGAAGAATGTGCTATGTAGAGTTAACTTCAATTTATTTTGCTGCTGTAAATTATACTTCAGGTGCATCTCAATAAATTAGAATGTCGTGGAAAAGTTCATTTATTTCAGTAATTCAACTCAAATTGTGAAACTCGTGTATTAAATAAATTCAATGCACACAGACTGAGATGCACCTGTATGTACCTGTTTCACTTTGTTTTTAATTATAAAAAATAGAAATTCTAAACCCTTTAACCTTGAAACTGAAATCACAAAATTTGCCATAAAACTTCCATTTATGCTTTTTTTTTTTTTTAATTTAGCCATACTTCTAGCTTATTCATATTCCTCAAGGTTTTTGTCTCTCAAAATCTTTTCAATACTAAATTCCATATAATTTTTGCAGCTGGTAAACAAAAGCCATCACATTTTGTATGTAACTGCATAGGTATAGGTATGTAACTGCATAGGTATATATAACTGCATTGGCATAGACATTTTCCTGTTATTTCTCACTTGATCTACTTTGTTTCTTTTTTTCCTGTGCTGAAAGAACCCATTCATCTCCAACTGCCTTATATTTGGAGCCTGAAGCTTCGAATGTGGCGTGCTACTCAAAGTTATACTAAATTACACATAATCCAGCTTTTATGAAACTTGACTCTAACTTCAATAAAATTATCAGTCCAATTAAAACATCCAGCCAATATAGTTTTTCAACCCTCCTTTCCCCATTCCAATTTGAATATTAACACCATCCCTAGCGTCCTGATTAAATTATGTACAGACAGCAGAGGTGTCACGTCTATATGTTTGTGTTTTGACTTGGCAAACACATGGACCCTCCCTTTAGTACTACAAATAGTCCCTCCTATGTCAGCATTTTCTTCCCTCCTACAATGTAAACCATCTGCTGTTTTATTATAACCGTTCGCCTAAATATAGTCTCTCGCTTTCAAACAAACGCGCATGCAAGGTCGCCCCGTGACACAACCACACCCTGGCTTTTGAATTAGTTAAACTCATCTTCCCGAATAAATATGGACCACTTTACCTCATAGTACCACCAGCGTTTCTCTCTTCTCTCCATTCACAGAAAGACTGAATGACAGACGTGTCATGATGATGATGATGGTGATTGTGCTGGAGAAGACCGTGATGATTCAGAGGCGCTCTGAGCTGTAGCATCCCCCTCATTCCCTGTGAGTCAGCTCTCCTCACACCTCCCACCCACCTCCTCTCCGGCTCCCTGCCTTCCCACGAGCTGGACACCGGCAGTAAGACCCTACAGCTGCGACCGCAGAGGGGGGAGATGATGATGATGATGATGAAGTCATCCGGTGGGGACGTGAGGCAGTGGGTTTGAAGAAGTACAAGTAGCCTGTGATAATGTCATGGTGCGAAACTCGCTCTTCACACCTATACCTCGGATATGGGGAAAAGGGTGAAGGGGAAAAGGAGGAAAGTGACAAACGGAGTAACTGATAATCTGCAGATGCGATGGTTTTTCAAGAAGGGGTGGGAGGCTTGGCTGAAGACGAGTTCTTTCACAGCAGATGATTTGTGTTTTGGCTTAGTGTCATGCGGGAATAAGGGCTTCCAGTAGTATGGAATGCTTGTTATGGAATTGAGCTGTTTGTTTTATAGCACTAATACTTGAAAGGGAACTCGCATTTTCTAGCCTATGGTTCCCTCTGGAATTTCCTATGGATTTTTAGAATTATAATTTTTGATTTGAGTAAATATGGTTTGTGTTTGCGATTTACGCATTTTGTTCAACAACATGAATTACACGCAAACCTTAAATGCACTACAATCTTAAAAATACATGTTCTTTATTGGCATCCACGGTTCCATGAAAACCTTTAACATCTCTGGAACTTTTTCAATGCACAAAAATGTTTTCAATAAAATGTTCTTCACACTAAGAAAAAAATGGTTCTTTTAAGAACTGTTCACTAAAGATATTTTCATAGGGGTGGCCAGGTAAGGGTTTGCAGCCTGTCTGGGGTGGCAGAGCATTCGGGGTCGGTTGAAATCACGTTCCAGGCGCGGCCGGGGGTAGTAAGTTCCCTTTGGGTTGAAATCTCTCCCCTAAGGGAGCCCACGCTTCATTCTATGGTTAATTTTCTGTGCTGAATTTCTATTATAAGGCATTTAGACAACAAATGTAAAGATAATCACTAAGTAAATGGGTTTGTTAGATACCTTGCATACGTAAGTGAAACAACTTCAAGTTTTCAATTCAGTAGAAGTAAAAAAAAAAAAAAGTAGAAAACTTTTTTCTCGTTATTCTTTGGTTGTGTTTTGTTTAGACAACTTCTATTCTTTTTTCGACTTGAATGCGAGACATTTTGCAATAACGAATGGCCAAGTAGGAGCATCACAAGTTCAGTGTTTCATCAGTGCTTCTGGCATGTATCAAAACACCCCCTCCATCACAACTTGGCAACTCGTGTATCATCTAGAATTCTGAGTTTCCTCTTAGTAAATGCAACTTCGGCCATTCATGTGCTCGGAACTCGTAATTACAATATTTCTGACTCCACTTGAAGGGCACAAGAGACACTGAATCACATACTTGTGGTATTTGTAGTCCTTATGGAGCATCTTGTTAGCAATTTAGCTAGCACCTCTGATGCTGTCTGCTTGGCTGAGAAACAGAACTGAAGATGTAACCGCTGAAAACATTCTCAATCATCCACATGTTGTTTTACTTCGGTACTTTAGCTGTACTGTTCTTCTGCTGTGGATGACATTGGTTATCTGCCACTAACGTTGTACTAGTTCCAGTATAATTCAACAACTCCGACTCAATGTATAGTAAAGACTACAGGCAGGCAGTTGCACAAGAACATATTTACAATATTGCATATTGTAAACAATAATAAACAATATTGCCACCGGGGTGCTTTTTATGCATTAACCAGTTACACTCTTAGGAAAATGGTGATAGTTTCATAGATGAAGTTGTGCACAATGGATGTGAGGATTAGATTCTTATTACACAAACATGAAGAATTTTATTCTTTTGAGATACAAGCCTTTGGCAAGTTTTATGAGTGTATGAATTTGTTCACTAAAGATATTTTCATAGGGGTGGCCAGGTAAGGGTTTGCAGCCTGTCTGGGGTGGCAGAGCATTCGGGGTCGGTTGAAATCACGTTCCAGGCGCGGCCGGGGGTAGTAAGTTCCCTTTGGGTTGAAATCTCTCCCCTAAGGGAGCCCACGCTTCATTCTATGGTTAATTTTCTGTGCTGAATTTCTATTATAAGGCATTTAGACAACAAATGTAAAGATAATCACTAAGTAAATGGGTTTGTTAGATACCTTGCATACGTAAGTGAAACAACTTCAAGTTTTCAATTCAGTAGAAGTAAAAAAAAAAAAAGTAGAAAACTTTTTTCTCGTTATTCTTTGGTTGTGTTTTGTTTAGACAACTTCTATTCTTTTTTCGACTTGAATGCGAGACATTTTGCAATAACGAATGGCCAAGTAGGAGCATCACAAGTTCAGTGTTTCATCAGTGCTTCTGGCATGTATCAAAACACCCCCTCCATCACAACTTGGCAACTCGTGTATCATCTAGAATTCTGAGTTTCCTCTTAGTAAATGCAACTTCGGCCATTCATGTGCTCGGAACTCGTAATTACAATATTTCTGACTCCACTTGAAGGGCACAAGAGACACTGAATCACATACTTGTGGTATTTGTAGTCCTTATGGAGCATCTTGTTAGCAATTTAGCTAGCACCTCTGATGCTGTCTGCTTGGCTGAGAAACAGAACTGAAGATGTAACCGCTGAAAACATTCTCAATCATCCACATGTTGTTTTACTTCGGTACTTTAGCTGTACTGTTCTTCTGCTGTGGATGACATTGGTTATCTGCCACTAACGTTGTACTAGTTCCAGTATAATTCAACAACTCCGACTCAATGTATAGTAAAGACTACAGGCAGGCAGTTGCACAAGAACATATTTACAATATTGCATATTGTAAACAATAATAAACAATATTGCCACCGGGGTGCTTTTTATGCATTAACCAGTTACACTCTTAGGAAAATGGTGATAGTTTCATAGATGAAGTTGTGCACAATGGATGTGAGGATTAGATTCTTATTACACAAACATGAAGAATTTTATTCTTTTGAGATACAAGCCTTTGGCAAGTTTTATGAGTGTATGAATTTGCTGAGAATGGACCTGCAATTGGCTTTTATGGCTATAACAAGAGGGGGGAAAGCAATGGACCAACAGTTCGATATTGTGCTAAGCTGTAGATCACTTTTATATCTTGCTACCATAATCATGGATGCCTAAACTTTTCACAGTTATGAGTGAACTGTTGTGTTGCTTAATTGTATCTCATGATTGTGTCCTGTCCAATGCCAATGGTTTTGAAATGAAATGCTCATCAGTAAGTACTATTGACCATAGAGTGTATGTAGAGTAACATTATACTGTATGTTTGACCAAGAAAGTGTGGACATTTAGCTATAGAGTACCATGTATTTGCAAAGGTTTACCAATGTACATCATGACTGTATGTTCAAAATGATCTTTAAACCGCTCACGATCACTTAGAAACTAGTACTGAAATACTCCTCTTGTTCATTAACGGACACTATTTCTTTCTTGTTCTTCACATGTCTCAGGCACTATCCTGGCGGTATGTCTTTTTAATGTCCAGTCACGAAATGAAACCGAGGCGAAGAGCTGTGTGAAATGAATCTCTTCGCAGTGAGTGTGCTCTAGAGAAAAGCAATGATCTGCTCTCTGACTTATGTTAAATGCTGCAGGTTTGATTTTCTTGTATGTGAGAAAGAGGCAGAGAGAAAAGGCTTGTTTTGTGTGTGTTTGGGGAGAGAATATTTGCATTTGTTTTCAATCATCTGATGTCAAGCTCCATTGCTATGCCTATAGGCAGTGCAGGGCTGGGCTGAGATGATCTGAGGGTGAGTTCTGCTTCACTGGAGTCGGCTGCCCTCAGTGGCTTGTCTCCTGAGACACTCGAGAAGAACTACACACACACACACACACACACATCCCTCGTGATGAATGGAGAAATCCTTCCGTCAATACAATGCGGCTAACTTCAGTTTTTCCTACTTATTTTGCCTTAGGCAAAGATAAAAGACGTCATTGTGAATATCTTTCTCTTTGTGTCGGTATTGTTGCAATATGAGAGTTTTAGACAATTGTTTCCTGTTTCTATCTATGTCTATGTCTATGGCTTTGTTCAGAATGAAATACTGCATACTCAGTATTTACTGCATTTGTATACATTATTGTTCATAAGTTTGGGGCTGGTAAGAGTTTGCAATGTTTTTGAAAGAAAGTCTCTTATGCTGACCAAGGCTGCATTTACTTGATCAAACATACAGTGAAATATTGTGACTTATTAGTACAATTTCAATTGAAAAAGGTGCAGCACTCAGTCTTGAAGGGGTGAAAACTTTATTGATTAAAATGATGTTTCAGCCATTATCAAGGCCTTCATCAGATATCAAGAACAGCAATACCAAACCATGCTTTAAACATTCTTGTAATCAGCAACAGGTGTGTCACTCTGCCAATTAGGGGAGTGGCTTCCAAACAAGTTAAAGAAGAAGGACGAAGAAAAAAAAAACTAAGTTAGTAAAACATACCATAATCAATTTCTTGATTGAGACCTCTGGGAAATAATGTATCTAAAGTAAAAATCAAAAAGGTCTCCCTAAATTTACGTTTCACAACAATGTCACCTCCCTGACCTACTGAATGTACTTGTTCAATACCAAAGTAGAAAAACTCACAAATAGAATGTGAAGAATCGTTAAAGTGTTGTGCTACTGCTCATGTCCCCACGTCTTATAGCACTACGATATTCACATATACGAGTTTTTAATTCTCTTGATGTTTCACCAACATACAGCATTCCACATGGACACCGTATAGCATAAATGTCATTACAGGAATTGCAAGTGATGACATTTTTTATAAATATGTTTTTGCCTGTTCTAGGATGTGGAAAATATTTTAATCTCCTGGAGTACAATTTCCACATTTATAGTTACCTGGAGGAATTGTAAATGGTATAGACTTCGAGGGACTAGTGTGAACATCGGCCTTAAAGGGGTCCTATTATGCTTTTTCACTTTTTTAATTTTAGTCAGTGTGTGGCTGGTAAGAGTTTGCAATGTTTTTGAAAGAAAGTCTCTTATGCTGACCAAGGCTGCATTTACTTGATCAAACATACAGTGAAATATTGTGACTTATTAGTACAATTTCAATTGAAAAAGGTGCAGCACTCAGTCTTGAAGGGGTGAAAACTTTATTGATTAAAATGATGTTTCAGCCATTATCAAGGCCTTCATCAGATATCAAGAACAGCAATACCAAACCATGCTTTAAACATTCTTGTAATCAGCAACAGGTGTGTCACTCTGCCAATTAGGGGAGTGGCTTCCAAACAAGTTAAAGAAGAAGGACGAAGAAAAAAAAAACTAAGTTAGTAAAACATACCATAATCAATTTCTTGATTGAGACCTCTGGGAAATAATATATCTAAAGTTAAAATCCAAAAGATCTCCCTAGATTTATGTTTCACAACAATGTCACCTCCTGGACCTACTGAATGTACTTGTTCAATACCAAAGTAGAAAAACTCACAAATAGAATGTGAAGAATCGTTAAAGTGTTGTGCTACTGCTCATGTCCCCACGTCTTATAGCACTACGATATTCACATATACGAGTTTTTAATTCTCTTGATGTTTCACCAACATACAGCATTCCACATGGACACCGTATAGCATAAATGTCATTACAGGAATTGCAAGTGATGACATTTTTTATAAATATGTTTTTGCCTGTTCTAGGATGTGGAAAATATTTTAATCTCCTGGAGTACAATTTCCACATTTATAGTTACCTGGAGGAATTGTAAATGGTAGAGAGGGACTAGTGCGAACATCGGCCTTAACTAAAGAGCTCTTTAAACTTCTTGCTTTTCGAAAAGACATTAATGGGGGTGTTCAAACATTTTTGAAAGACCTGGGTCTTATTGTAAAATATGCCAATATTTCCGTATAATTTCCGTATAATGTTGCAAAGAGTTGGAGCCTGAGGAGTGCATGTTGTAACGAATTGTACAGAGAAATTATTTTGAGTTTTATTAGCCGGAGTGAGTAGATGTTCTCTTTGTACTGCTTTTAATTTATCCTTTGAACAATCCAGCCACCTATCCTTATAGCCCTTTTCTTTGCATTTCTTCCACATTTCGTTTTTCCTCATTTCAAACGAATTGTCTGTTGAACAAATTCGCTTAATCCTATGCAGCTGACTCACTGGTAAACTTTTTTTGAGAGAGGGTGGGTGACAACTATGAGCATGTAAATAATTATTCCTATCTGTTTTCTTCCTGAAAAGGTCTTTTTGGATGTTCGTGTTACCAAGGTAGGACAATTATTGAGTACAGACCTTTTCAGGAAGAAAACAGATAGGAATAATTATTTACATAACAGACAATTCGTTTGAAATTGAGCAACCCAGTAGCACAACACTTTAACGATTCTTCACATTCTATTTGTGAGTTTTTCTACTTTGGTATTGAACAAGTACATTCAGTAGGTCAGGGAGGTGACATTGTTGTGAAACGTAAATCTAGGGAGACCTTTTTGATTTTTACTTTAGATACATTATTTCCCAGAGGTCTCAATCAAGAAATTGATTATGGTATGTTTTACTAACTTAGTTTTTTTTTCGTCGTCCTTCTTCTTTAACTTGTTTGGAAGCCACTCCCCTAATTGGCAGAGTGACACACCTGTTGCTGATTACAAGAATGTTTAAAGCATGGTTTGGTATTGCTGTTCTTGATATCTGATGAAGGCCTTGATAACGGCCGAAATGTCATTATAATCAATAAAGTTTTCACCCCTTCAAGACTGAGTGCTGCACCTTTTTCAATTGATATGGCATTTAGATTTTGGGTTGCACCTCCTCTATCGTTGGTAGAGGACCTCCTCTCAGTAATTATTAGTACAATTTAAAATTGGTTTCTATTTGAATATATTTTAAAATGCAATTTACACCTGTTATATCAAAGCTGAATTTTCAGCAGCCATTACATGATCCTTCAGAAATCACTCAGCGTTACAAATGTCTTTGTCACTTCTGAGCAATTTAATGCATCCTTGCTAAGTACTGACACCATATTTGAAATGATGAAATAATGAACTTTTGAACGGTAGTGTCATGGTGACCATTTCAGACTCTTACTATTGCTGCAACTTGACCTCACTACATTGCATGTTGAATTCGGCAAATGGCATTCAAATAACATCTCTGGAAAAAAATGTGTTGATATTGTTTCTTGTTCATTTAGAAATACACCGTAATATTGAGCATGTTGCTTTGTGGGATAAAGTACTCCTTGTGTGTGGTTGTGTAGTACACATTTGCATAGGTAATCCAGGAATTCTGTGCATCCAGAGCTTTTGCATACTGTGCACAATAGGCATATTGAAAAAAAAAAAGTATGAGTAGTATGGCAGTATGCTGTTGTGAACTGTTTTTAGTAGTGCCTCTGAATATGGAGGACTTCATAGCTATTTTACCACCTTTCTTCTGTCCTTGGAGTGTTGTCTTCACAGTGTTTGTCCTTCATTGCAGTGAGGTTACTAGAGCTTCTTCATTCAGAAGTCCTGTGTTGTGCAGTAATTTTTTTAATACTTTTTTTTAATGTAAGGATAGCGTTAACAGCAACATTTTTAGGTTATAGTAGTGTCTTCACAAACGGAATGAGATGCATTCAGCCACGTTAACTCAACAAGCTGTGTTCAGATCCCAACTCTAAACCCAATTTCACATGTGGCACCCCAGATCTGCTCATTTTTTAGAGAATCAAACGCAGCGTTCTACCACAGCAGAAATGACATCACATCAGATGTCACAGACATTAAAGGAATGCCCCATCGCAATACTAATGAGACCTACTTCCTGTTTCCCAAGTGTCACTTCTTCAGAGACCTGCCTGCTAATTGGCTTGTTTAAATAACCCACGAGAGCGAGACCCCACTCAGCCTTTTAACCCAGATTTAATGACATCACAGAGGGACATGTCTGATTGCTCTGAGAGACGCATGAGACTATTTTAGGTTTGATTTCTCCTTTAGCATATGTTTGATTCTTAATAAGGGCTTTTGTGTCTAACATGGGGGCCTTGTTGTCATAATCCATTTCGTTCCTCTCCTTTATCGTCAAGGAAACAAACCCTCACAAGCCCTGGTCAATAGCTGAAGGTATTATGACCACAACACGGGTTTCCATTTAGTCTGTTCATGCTGTTCCAGCAAAAACCAACCATCTCAAACCATCCACAGTCAGTTTACTGACCATCTGATGTGTATTGCACACAAACTTTTGGTTCTCCCCCTACAAACAAAGTCTTGTTTACAAGACTGCAAAGTGGCCCAGATAGCAACACACTCTCAAAGCAGCCAGTAATAATTCAT
Source organism: Sinocyclocheilus rhinocerous (assembly GCF_001515625.1). NCBI lineage: Eukaryota > Metazoa > Chordata > Actinopteri > Cypriniformes > Cyprinidae > Sinocyclocheilus > Sinocyclocheilus rhinocerous. The sequence continues at coordinate 83,636 of NW_015637126.1, forward strand.
ACAACATGGCGAAATGTATCGTTATGTGCGTCATATGTAAGCATACAACAGGTTTTTTCCTATTACAATCATTGTTAGGTTTTGATTTGCAAGTTTTTGTAAGCCTCAACTCATACAAGTTATGATTTTGCCATCTTGTACAAATTATTTTATAATTATTTTATTATATATATATATAAGTCTTCTTGTGAGAGTGGGTTGGGCAATAAACAAATGGCATTTAGTAATCATTCATACGAGATGGTGAAAATGTATCATACCACTACTTACACAGAAAACTTTCATATATGTGTGTGTGTGTGTGTGTATATATATATTGCGTCATATGTAAGCATACAACAGGTTTTTTCCTATTACAATCATTGTTAGGTTTTGATTTGCAAGTTTTTGTAAGCCTCAACTCATACAAGTTATGATTTTGCCATCTTGTACAAATTATTTTATAATTATTTTATTATATATATATATAAGTCTTCTTGTGAGAGTGGGTTGGGCAATAAACAAATGGCATTTAGTAATCATTCATACGAGATGGTGAAAATGTATCATACCACTACTTACACAGAAAACTTTCATATATGTGTGTGTGTGTGTGTGTATATATATATGCATCACAATGTACCACTTCCACTTGTATGAGAACTTACAACTTTTATAGTTTATTTTATTTTATTTTATTTATTTATTTGTTGCAGCCATGGTTTAGTTTTGGTTTGATTCATATGTTTTTGTACGACTCAACTCATACAGATTATTATGACTTCTCATAAGACAAGGCTGGCCGATAGTCAAAAGTCTTACTCTTGAGAGATTAAATCAGGTGAGAGTACATGAATATCTGTTGACACAAACAGACCTCCAGTTATGGTGTGATTTTAAAAGTAGTGTGGAAAGTTGCTGAGATTATTCCATAGACTTATCTATTGATTTGTTTTTCCTCATACATTCTCCCTCTTATTCCCTCTCTCCATCCCTTTTTCCATAAGAATGAAGTGTAGTCAGAGGGGAAGATTCTCTCAGCAGATGGAGAGAATATGTTGATTAGTGGATGAGAGAACTGGAATAGAGGTTAATGAAAGAGAAAGACCCAGTAAGTAACATTTCTTGACCTTTTCTTCTCATCTACTCACAAATGCCTATCCACTCAAGGTAAAACTGTGGGTGGAGACCTTCTCAGAGAGCTCTAGTTGTTCTTTCACCATTCTCACTTTTCCTCTGATTTGCAGACTCTCTAGTGTGTGTTGCATAATGCCACCTACTTCCCTGAACTTAAAACACTTGAGGGCTATACTGCATGAGCTTGATTCATAACCGCAAACAAATTCATATAATACAAAAGGAAAATACATCCTTTTTTTAATGCTTCATAGGTTTGTATCTAGTCTGTTTAAAGAATCTCAGTGCTTTCAGAAGCGATGATATCCGTTGTTGCTATTAAGGAGGCTGAGGTGAAGTTCTGCCATTCTTGCTATTATCTCTTCAGTGAGCTGGGTATCTCTGTTGACTTCACCCACTCATTGGTTTACTGTGCCACGATTTCAGTAGAAAGTGCATTTTCTCACTCACCAAGTTGCCCTTAAAGGAATAGTTTACCCAAAAATAAAAAATTATGTCACTTACTAACCCTAAAGACTTTGTTTATGAAGAACACAAAAGGAGAAGTTTAGCAGAATGTCCAAGCTGCTCAGACATTCTGCAAAAAATAAAATATATAAATAAATAAAAAGAGAAAGAAATTTTACTGTAAATTATATACACTGAACAAAATTATAAACGCAACACTTTTGTTTTTGCCCCCATTTTTCATGAGCTGAACTCAAAGATCTAAGACTTTTTCTATGTACACAAAAGGCCTATTTCTCTCAAATATTGTTCACAAATCTGTCTAAATCTGTGTTAGTGAGCACTTCTCCTTTGCCAAGATAATCCATCCACCTCACAGGTGAGGCATATCAAGATGCTGATTAGACAACATGATTATTGCACAGGTGTGCCTTAAGCTGCCCACAATAAAAGGCCACTCTAAAATGTACAGTTTTATCACACAGCACAATGCCACAGACATGCAAGTTTTGAGGGAGCGTGCAATTGGCATACTGACTGCAGGAATGTCCACCAGAGCTGTTGCCCGTGAATAGAATGTTAATTTCTCTACCATAAGCCGTCTCCAAAGGCGTTTCAGAGAATTTGGCAGTACATCCAACCGGCCTCACAACCGCAGACCACGTGTAACCACACCAGCCCAGGACCTCCACATCCAGCATCTTCACCTCCAAGATCGTCTGAGACCAGCCACCCGGACAGCTACTGCAACAATCGGTTTGCATAACCAAAGAATTTCTGCACAAACTGTCAGAAACCGTCTCAGGGAAGCTCATCTGCATGCTCGTCGTCCTCAACGGGGTCTCGACCTGACTGCAGTTCGTCGTCGTAACCGACTTGAGTGGGCAAATGCTCACATTCGATGGCGTCTGGCACTTTGGAGAGGTGTTCTCTTCACGGATGAATCCCGGTTTTCACTGTACAGGGCAGATGGCAGACAGCGTGTATGGCGTCGTGTGGGTGAGCGGTTTGCTGATGTCAACGTTGTGGATCGAGTGGCCCATGGTGGCGGTGGGGTTATGGTATGGGCAGGCGTATGTTATGGACAACGAACACAGGTGCATTTTATTGATGGCATTTTGAATGCACAGAGATACCGTGACGAGATCCTGAGGCCCATTGTTGTGCCATTCATCCACGACCATCACCTCATGTTGCAGCATGATAATGCACGGCCCCATGTTGCAAGGATCTGTACACAATTCCTGGAAGCTGAAAACATCCCAGTTCTTGCATGGCCAGCATACTCACCGGACATGTCACCCATTGAGCATGTTTGGGATGCTCTGGATCGGCGTATACGACAGCGTGTTCCAGTTCCTGCCAATATCCAGCAACTTCGCACAGCCATTGAAGAGGAGTGGACCAACATTCCACAGGCCACAATCAACAACCTGATCAACTCTATGCGAAGGAGATGTGTTGCACTGCGTGAGGCAAATGGTGGTCACACCAGATACTGACTGGTTTTCGGACCCCCCCGGACCCCCCAATACAGTAAAACTGCACATTTTAGAGTGGCCTTTTATTGTGGCCAGCCTAAGGCACACCTGTGCAATAATCATGCTGTCTAATCAGCATCTTGATATGCCACACCTGTGAGGTGGATGGATTATCTCGGCAAAGGAGAAGTGCTCACTAACACAGATTTAGACAGATTTGTGAACAATATTTGAGAGAAATAGGCCTTTTGTGTACATAGAAAAAGTCTTAGATCTTTGAGTTCAGCTCATGAAAAATGGGGGCAAAAACAAAAGTGTTGCGTTTATAATTTTGTTCAGTGTAAGTATTTGAACTTTCTCTGCTCCTCTTACACATTTATGAAATCAGCTCTGTAAAGTATCATTGTGAACAAATGTCATTATGATGCTTCTATTTGATATCTAGATATGAAACTATAGTGCTCTGACAGTGGTACAAGGTGTCATTTGAAAAGACGGATGATGGTTCAGTGATACTAAAATTACGCTCATGTCAATGCCTGGAGCAGGAGCTTGATGTGTAATTGTGAATGTGATGTTCACATGAGATAGCTTTGCAGCGCTGCAGTCTCTGCAGTGGGGCGGTAACCTCGAAACATCAGGACTACAGAAATTTAGGGCTTCAGGACTGCAGTGATATCACTTCAAACCTAAAACAGACAACATAAAGTGGAGCAATTCACATTGGTTATAATCAAACATTTCCAGCTTCAGAGTCATAATGCACAGTTCTTTTAGTTATAATGACTAGCGGTACAGTAGTTATTTAGAATTTGCCTACTGATTCCTTATCTGTAAGTAAATAAAATGGCACACACCCACTTGACCAATATGAATGTATCATTTAATTTATTTAATTTTTAATTTAATTTTATTTTATTTTCACAACTCATAACTCAAGATTATGAAGACAAACTATTTTTGATGCTGGAATAATGTGAACTGATGAATCTTTCACAATAATATGACCAGGAACGTGCATTAAGAAAGTAGGTTTTGATTTCTTTTTTATATTAAAGAATCATCTCCCTTATTACTCCGGTAATGTTACTGATAATACATTTTACCTCTTAATAATAATATATTGTAATACATTTAATACATTAATAAATTTCCCCCCTGATGTTATATTTCCTCTAATTAGAATGTGGTTCAGTCCTTGTTCCACCACTGAAAACTTCAGCAGTGCAGGGAGGACAGCAAAAGCAGGGGAGGAGAAAGACAACTGGAGGGCTGCTGGGAGCAATGAGTCCAAACAAATGACAATAAGACTGTATATCAGGAAGAAAGCAATTGTAGGATGGAGGAAAGTAGAGTGCAAAATATAAGTGATGGAGGGGAGGAGGTAATACAGGGAGGCAATGGAAGATTTTCAGGATGAGCTTGGTGCATTTCTATTATGGTAACTGGTTTTACGTGGTGGCCACTGGCCATGACCTTCACTGGCTCACAATGCATTTTTGTTTTTTCATCTCACTCAGGGCAGGGAGCGTATATTCTCTTCTTGGATGTATTGAGAGGTCACCTTCACAAGTGATGAATTCCTTTGGCAGTAGGCGGGGCGGGGGGGGTGTTAGGACGATTCTAAGGGCCCACGCACTTTTGGGCCCCCCAGAGATCTGTTTTATTAGTAGTGACAGTAGTAGTAGTAATGTAATAGAAATTATAAATGTATCTACCAAAAAGTTACAAATAAAACAAAATTACGGCTTATTTCTGCATTTCCGGCAAAATTATCTCCCCCCATTCACTGCATGGTTTCAACTTGGCAATAAACACGTTAAAAATAATACACAATAAACATGTCTGTCAAAACGATCTCAAAGGAGGCTTTTATTACGCAAATCAAGGAGTGAATTACTCATCCACTGTTAAAAAAAATACTTTAGCTGGGTTTCCACAGGCAGGATCACAATTATTTACAGTGTATGAAGCTAAAGGTTTTTGGGTTAAGGTTTTTTTCAGATGGTAAACTGAAAAAGCAGCGAACCGTACCCCAGACCACCCCTTTTAAGTGGACTCGGGTACGGTTCGCGGGTGCGCATCCGAGTTCAGAAGACCGCGTTCACATCATCCAAACGTACCGAACTCTGACGTCAATTGGAATTTGCAAGCTCAAAGAGAGAACGCATCTCGAGAGGAAACGGATCTGCTCGTGCGCAAGCAAATAGGTAGCCTAATTCTGATACATGCAATGACTATCCATTATGACATGTAGGCATTTTTATATTTATGTAGCCTACACAATAATAATCTTTTACATTGTAATCCTTTAATATTTGGCATGTTTGTGTGCTGCTGCGCGTCCCTGTGTGTGTAATAAGAAGAGTGTACGTGCATTGTGCACCCGCCTATACTAACGCACTCTTTAAATAACAAAAAAACTACTGCGCCATTGACTTTAGACCAGGTTTTAGTTGGGCAATGGCGCAGTCTATTTCAGTTGCCTCAAAATAGCAACGCGCCAACAATGCGCCTGAACACACCTCGTTTGCAGACCAGCACGCCCATGAGAGCACAAATGGGCACAAATGCATTTGCTATTTAAACAACGTGGCGCAGGACGTGAAAATGATAACTGCGTCAAGCCCCGTTCACACTACAAGCGACAACAAAGCGACACAATCCCATTCATTTCAATGGAGAGCTGGCGATTTCCGGCGACAGCGAGCGATAGCGACCGTTGGCGTCCGGATGGGGCGTGTCCAGCGACGCGACAAAGTTCAGAATTCTTCAACTTTATGCAAATGAAGAGCGACTTTCGGGAGCGACAGCCAATAGGAAAGAAGACGGTAGAGCTCATGTGATCGTTCTCCTCTCAGCCATAGATAAACATACGCAATGGACGAAAGTAGGCTCTGTTTCTCATTCATTTTTGTTTGTATGTACGGATTTAATTTAGATTTAGATTATATTTAGTCTTTTGCCTCCAAAATGTTTGTACTTAGCGGCAAGAAACCTGATTCGCTGTCAAGGCAACCAGTATTGAGAACCCGACAAAAGTCTCTGCTAGTGTGAATGCAGCTTGCTGAAACTAGCAAAAAACTAGATGATCTGTCTTGGACAGCTGGCCTCAAAGCAGTAAAGGATCTGTCAGAAACACCTGGGTGCTCACAAAGAGAGACATGTTTAATGAGTTAATTATGCAGCCTCTGTGTCATGCACTTGACTGTGACATTGTTGAGGGTAACAAGGTGCCACTGACTCCTGCTTGTGTTGTTTACGAGTCAAAAGAACTGTTGGCTAAATCAAAAACATTTTACCTTTATGTATAAATTTTATAACAATACAGATAAGTTTGTAAAGCTCAGCTGTTTCTCAGGGCCAGTGGAGCTCATCTAATGCCTATGACTTGTGAGTGAATTAGCCATTAGCCTAGGTTTTTCCAGCTCACTGCTTTTCCCTGCGTTACTGTGTTGGTTAAGTACAGCAGTTCCGCTAAGTGCTAATTATGAAATTGAAGCAATTAGCTGCTATATTGACCTGTTTGTTTGAAACGGACCGCAATGTGTGTGCACACGTGGGCTGTGAGGGCCAATGAGTCAGGACAATGAGTAATTTTGTAACTTTCACATCTCTGCTTGCTGGAGAGTTCATCTTACTTTGATAAGGTATAATTATAACATGTCTGTAATGTCTATCTTTTGGAAAATAGCTTCTGAACGTTTGGGTCTTTATGATCCATCAAAAGAAGTGAGGTTATCCTTCATACACCCCTTTTTTCCACAGAGATGGTGCTTGTTCTCATGCCAGAGCTGGTGTCATGAACAGTTTACTCTGCCTGTTGAATCTGCCACTAGAGATTTTGTTTCATATTCTATTTTATTTTATTGTAGTTTTATACTACTGCTATTATTCTACTATTTAATACCATCAAATCAAACTCTGTTCAACTCAACTGTTTGTTGACAGTTGCATTTGCTTTTATCCAAATTTACAGTTAATTTAAAGTATCCATTTTGCCATTATGTGTGTTCCTTAAGAATTGAACTCACAACCCTGGTGTTGCTAGCAGCATACTGTACTAGTTAAGCTACAGGAGCAGATAATTGTTTTAAAACTACATTTCCCATCATGCTTGATATTTCACACGTTCAAGCTTGTCTTTAACCATTGATCTGTGTGTGTGGCCTTCTGCTTTCTCCTACTACCAAATAAGCCTATTTGCATGTCTGAGATCTTTTGCATTGCAAATCAGCATTATCTCTCCGTCGTCTTCTCAGTTCTGCATGCATCTGTCCATCATTTCAAAGGAAGTATTCTCTCATTTCTTCTTGGGATATCCACAAAAAACTGTATTTTGTCTCACACTTGCAACTCAAAATTAGTAATATCAATCACCCAAACTGTGCTTTATCTTTGGTCCAGACTGGCAGTGCTTCATTCTCTCCATCATTCTCTTTTTCATTCTCTCTCTCATAATCAGGCCATCGTTTTATTTAAAGCCTCCAACTGCCTTTGTGTTTGTTCCACAGGGACATTTCAGCACAGCTTATCTGATATAAAGAGAAAGAACAAACATAGTCAGCACAGCATTTTATGCAATGAAGGAAGGAAAGTTTAACTAAGAAATAGTATGCATCATATTTGAGCCACCATCATTTCTAGAATAAAATGTAAATTGTACTAATTTAATAAATTTATTTTTATTTGTATATTTTCCAGGAATTTCTGCATAAATTGTCTATAAAATTTGATATGAGCTACGAGAAATTCACAACAGAAAAACAGTCTGCTTAAACAAATAACACAAGAGCGATGATGCTTTTTCGTGTCTTTTATTCAACACACCGCATGAACAGTGCAGGGAGCAAAAAGTATGTGAACTCTTGGTTTTAATAACTGGCTGACCCTTGTTTGGCAGCAATAACCTCCAGCAAATGTTTCCTGTAATTGCAGATCAGACCTGCACAATGCTCAGAATGACTTTTTCACCAGTGCTCTTTACAAAACTGTTTGAGTTTTTTCTGATGTCTGGTGTGAATTGCTCTCTTGAAGTCATGGGCCACATCAGAAGGCATATTTTCATCTTCTGATGCCGTTCTGTTGTTGATTACTCCTGTGATTTGGGTTGTTGTCCTGTTACATCATCCAACTTCTGTTGAGCTTCAATAGGCAAACAGATGGGCTTACATTCCTCAGCAAGCGTCCTTTAAAAAAAGTTGAGATTTAATTTATCTGCCCATAATAGTAAGCTATCCAGGCCCTGAGGCACCAAAGCAGCTCCAAACCATGATGGCTGCTCCACCATAGATTACAGCTGGGATGAGGTTTTGATGCTGTGCTTGCCTGTTTTTCTCCTGTCTGTTTTTGCCAGGCTGCAGAAAATGTTGCCAGTATCAATATGGAACATCCAGGTGCTCTTTTGCAACTTCAGATTTGCAGAAATGCTTGTTTTTGAATGGCAGTAGCATCCTCCGTGGTGTCCTCTCGTGAACTCCATTTTTATTTAATTATCATAGTATAATAGAAACATCAACAGAGATGTTAACATGTTTCTGATTCTTCTGTACTGTAAGTCTTTAGCTGACACTCTGATTCTACTTAATACCATTGAGTATTTTGCGTCTGTGCTCTTGGAGTCATCTCTGCAGGATGCCCACTCTTGGGAACAGTGCTGAATATTCTACATTTATAGGCAGTTTGTCTTACTGTGAACTGATCAACATTAAAGGGGTCATATGATGCTGCTAAAAAGAACATTATTTTGTGTATTTGGTGTAATGCAATGTGTTTATGCGGTTTAAGGTTAAAAAAAACACATTATTTTCCACATACTGTACATTATTGTTTCTCCTCTATGCCCCGCCTTTCTGAAACGCAAGCGGAGTCCGGAGGCCTAGAGTGAGCCGCGGCCTTGAGTGAGCAGAGGTGGGCGGGCTTGAGAACCGCGTGGCCGGCGGATTCGACGAAGGAGCGTCCGGCGGGCTTGCGGCAACCACATGTCTCCAAAGAGAAAGGAAAAATTGAAATCGCATCATATGACCCCTTTAAAAGATATTTGTACTATTTTTTACCTTTCTAACTTTATGCAAGTCAACAATTCTTTGGTTTTATTCTTAAGATTATGGGGCAGGCGTGGCCTAATGGTTAGAGAGTCGGACTTGTAACCCGAAGGTTGTGGGTTTGAGTCTCAGGTCTGGCAGGAATTGTCGGTGGGGGGGAGTGAATAACCAGTGCTCTCTTCCACCCTCAATACCACAACTGAGGTGAGACCCTTGAGCAAGGCACCGAACCCCCAACTGCTCCCCGGACGCCGCAGCACTTGACTGTCCACTGCTCCGGGTGTGTGTTCACTACTGTGTGTGTGCCCTTGGATGGATTAAATGCAGAGCACAAATTCGGAGTAGGGGTCGCCACACGTCACTTCACTTTTATTCACTAATTCATTTAGCTTAATTTGAGGTCTTCTGAGATCTCTTTTATAAGTAATTTTTTGAATAGTACAGCATAGCTTTGATCCAACACCTCCAATCTCTTTTTAGTAAGTGTGTTTACATGCAATTTTCTAAAAAAAAATCTAAATTGTACCAGTTCGGTTTTTACATAGTCTGATTGAGAGACCTAGATGATGTAAATGTAGCTCAGCTTTGTCAACTTCGTCAAATCGTACTAGCTTATTCTCATTTCATACTAACAGCCGTTTATGAGCATTATTTATTTATAGCACACTTTTAAGCTAAGTTTTTTAAAACTCACTGTGTACACTACAGTCTCTGGGCTCACCATGTCTTGAACACTAACATTTTAAGAATTCAGAAAAGATGAATCACTGTCTGGCCAATTATGATTTTGGTATTGAGATCATGATTTTTCAGTAATACTACAGCATACTGAGTGAGTGTATGTTTTCTTTTGGGATCTGATAAGAGTGTTGGGACCCAAAAACATCAGACTTAACAATAGTATTGTTCTACAATTGGCCTCAATGTTGTGCGCTTAATCCGACAGACAGAGGTGATGTGCAATGTATTTCATCTTTCAAATATTCGATTATGCAGTGTGTCATGTATACTTGGCCAAACAAATGAAAACTGTATCTTGACTAAGCAATAACCTGCTGTAGCTTCAATATAACTGCACTTGTAAATGTTTTTATTGATTGGAACCCAATTATCTTTTGGGAAAATCTTCAGCTTAAGGATTCACATATCTTTTCCACCTTTCACTGTGAATGTTCACACTGTGTGTTTAATAAAGACATGAAAATGTATCACTGTTTGTGTGTTATTCATTTAACCAGTCTATTGTTGTGATTAAGGGTTCTCTTACTTATCTGATGTTGGATGATGTGTTTGTAGCAATCATATGAATGATTCAACACACTTCTAGTGTGTGTGTGTTGTACAGGAGGTGGCTCACTCGCAAGCTGACATCGTGACTACTTGTTATCCCATCAGTAGGTTTGACTAAGTGTTGCGTTTGCGTGAGCTGAAACATTATTATGACTGTAGGCATGCAAGTAGTCAACAGCGCTAATTGTTTGGACATATCTGCTGCCCTAATTTATACGTTCGAGGGATCTGAATGGATTGAGAGGTCAGTGGCTGTGTGTGGGCTTTAATTGCGTTTGCATGTATTTGTGTGTGTGGGAGAGAAGGGTGACTGTGGGCATGTGCTTTGCATGTGTTGAGTGAGTTGTTTGTGTATGAGTTGGTTTGTTTGTGTATGTGAGGTGTAAGATGGAAGAAAGCAGGCTGAGTCACTGGTGCTGCATTGGTAATGGGTTCTGCTTAAGAGAAAGAAGCCCACCCACTGCCTCAGTATCACAAGCAGCAACAAACATGATGAGAAACCAGCTGGGTATGCAAGAGAGGAGAGGATGATGTGATGCTGTAGGGTGAGGGTGTTTGGATGGAGTGACCAAATGAGGCATGAAGATGACGCACTGTTTAATGGCTATTTCAGTGAAGAACTGTGATGATGGAGATTGATTGCCTCTTATCGCTGAGCTGTGTGTGTGTGTGTGTGTGTGTGTGTGTGTGTGTGTGTGTGTGTGTGTGTGTGTGTGTGTGTGTGTGTGTGTGTGTGTGTGTGTGTGTGTGTGTGTGTGTGTGTGTGTGTGTGTGTGTGTGTGTGTGTGTGTGTGTGTGTGTGTGTGTGTGTGTGTGTGTGTGTATGTGCGTCTGAACTCATCTGATGTGTAAAAGAACCAGAAATCTTGTTTCTCTCTCTTTTTATCCCCTACTTCTCTTCCTAGTCAGTAGCACAGCACATTTTGTGAGAAACGTTTCACTTCCCCCTCAGTGCTGAAGGCCAATCATGAGCTGTGGCAGCTCTCTGTATGGAATTTCATTTAAAAAAAGCTATATTTGCATTTATGTTTGCGCAATGATGTTGTTACAGCTACTAATTAACTATTTTTTATTATAATCAATAAGACTAGAATAGTTTATTCATACAAACCATTCAGTGTAGTTTCATCATAACCTTTTTTTCCAAAACATAAGACTATCTGTTTGATTGAACTTAGTCTGCTTTATTTTTTTTCTCTGATTAATATCTAATAATGCTTTAATATTATATATAATAATATTTAACAGTATATGCATCTAAGTTGTGAATTTAATCAATGAGAAAAAAACTGAATATCACAAAAATATTTTGCATCCAGGGATAAAATTAACGCAAAATAGAAATGGGGATTGTAGCTACTGTTTCTCTTTTATTAAACATAGTAAATCACTTGTACTTTAGAGAGCACAGACAAAACGCTCTGACAAACTGTGTTAACTATCAAGCAGCAGGTGACTTATCTTGAGTTACAGTGTGCCAATCATATTGATGACAGGCTTTGGCTCCTGCTTTTCAGAATGACCAGAGCAACAGTTGAGATGTTATACACTCTCAGAAAAGAAGGTACAAAAGCAGTGGAGTGGTTCCTTTTCAAAAGGTACACTTTTGTAATATGTACCTTTAAGTTACCAATATGGACCCTTGAAGTACAAAGGTGTACCGTTTGAAAAGGTACCACCCCAGTGACAGCTTTTGTACATAATTTTTTTTCCTGGGAGTGCATGATATTTGGTTACATTCAGTCACATGACTGACACATTAAGGCTAGGTTTCGGTGATTTGGATGTTCATCTAGGAATTCATGTATTTCCATTTATGTGCATGTCTTTTTACCTGAAAAAAACCCCACTTTATTTATTTATTTGTTTGTTTGTGTGTGTGTGTGTGTGTGTGTGTTTAAGTTTTTTACATTTTGTTTCCATCCATCACATTTTATGTGATACTCCAAACTTCACATAAAAATATCTGGATGGAAACCCAGCTATCCTGTGGATGTCCTTTCACATCAATTATGAATTTCACTTTCCTAACAGCTATATCTCTCCATTTACGGCTGAGCCTGCAAAACACATAATTAGGTCTATTTCCCTTGAATACCTCCATGTCATGCCGCACTGAGCACCTGCCACTGATGCCAAAAGCTGAACGCTGAGAGCAGCACACTGAGAGTACACTGTAAAACAGACAGGAAAAAGGACAACAATTACATGATTCATCGCACAGAATTGGGGACATAACACAGAATCAGAGAGACATACTGAAGAACTGTGATTGGCATCTCAGGAGAAACTTTATCTTTTAAACCGGCTTATTGAATTCAAAGCTGAAATAAATTGTGTTAACAGTGTTAGCTGTGGGTTTAGCGGCTTGTAAATGCATCTGTTGTCAGTTGATGGCGTAATCCTTTGAGCCTTTTCAGATTGTAGTGAATGTTAAAATTCTTCAGCTAAGAGCACTGCAGGCTCATGACTGAAAAAAAAAACACTAGGTTTCCTAACATACTATAGCTGACTCATATGAACATATTCTCTTTTGCAGTAAACAGTGCAGCTGTAATCATGACTAGAGCAGACTGCTGTCCAAAATTCACAAATAACAGTAGCTTATGATGACTGAGCTATTTTACAGTATAGATTTTAAATATACAGTAAACAGATTGGTGTTATTGCACTTCTGTGAGTTTAATGCAGTGTATATTATCACTCCTTATTTTATTGACTTCATAAAGTCTTATTAACTAACATAAATCTTATTTTATGAGACATCTGACAAGTCTAGTTTACTTATAATGATATTGCATCCAGTCTTACACCTCCAATATCTGCCCTTGTCTTCCAATGTCTAACTTGACACTATACTGTAATTTAACTCTTTAGAAGTACTGTGAGATAAGAAATAAGACGATAAGAAATATCAGACAACGATATGAATATTCCCAGCTGTCATCTTCAGCTTGGCATACTTTTGCATGCTAAGCTTTGTTTGATTTTCTATTTTGAATCCTGTTTGCAGAGGGTCACATCCTGTCTGGGAGGAGCTCTTTGCCTTGTAGCACAAACTAATGTCTGTAGACCTGAAAATCAGCAGTCTAGATCATGCATATTTGACTTTAATTAAATTCAGTTCCACTATGTTTTGTTGGTAATGTACATTCCAGAGCCTTCTGAATGCCTGCATGATATATACAATGTGTGTGTGTGTGTGTGTATATATATATATATATATATATATATATA
>NW_015637126.1:97306-98336 GCF_001515625.1 Sinocyclocheilus rhinocerous
GTTGAATGGAGTTGAATGTGTGCTTAATTTTATTGATGATTTATTAAGTTGTCTCCATTCATTATCGTGCTGCTCACAACTTCAAGAATATATAAATAGGCACGTATCCCTTTATAACTTTTTGAAATTCATCCTTCCCATACAATAAGTCTCTCTTCTTTATCCACAGTTACATCCAGTGGGGAATTCTGAGCTTCTGTCTAGTTTCATTTATGGAAAGCAAATCAAGCATATCTGCCCTCTTCTATAACTCTAGTATGAACCTTAGGTGAACTCATTCATAATTTTAATTTTGGCATTGATTGATTGAGCACTCATTCATTCATTCATTCATTCACTGACTTCTGCACAGCCTGCATAAAGATGGCAATAGAATTGTATGACAGTTATAAAGGTTGCATCATCAGTTTGGATAGATCGCAGCTGTAGCATTTGGACCAATCAGACACACATTTGTTCATTAGATACTGGGTGCCAGCATGTCTGGGAATGACCCCAGGCCCCTGGTTACCATGGCAACCAGGACACCTCAGCCAGACCAGATAACCTCCAAAAGTTCAAGACACCATTGGCTCTTTGATCCCCCAGAGGTGTTACCTCGATAGAGGATAAAGGCAAACACATCAACATATAGCCCTTCAGTCTGCAGTTCTGTTAGATTCTGAGAAGATGGGGATGCTGAGCTCGTCTTCTAAGGACACCCTAAGTTCATGCCAGGCCTCGGTCTTGACTTTCCATTCATCAAAGATCCTAGGATCTCAGCTAATGTCTCTCTTAGTTCTCTCATCACCTTCATCTGGGAGAAAACTCTCCCAATCACCACTGAGCCAGAATAACATCTTTTGGAGTTCATCACCCTTCAAACCCGGAAGGACTTGAAGAACTCCAACACCACCAAACCTTCAAACCATCAAAACTTTCATCCGAGACTGCATCCGGACACTCATTCAACGACCAAGGCAATGCAAGTATCGTACATTTACCTAAACGAAACAGAGGTTTAGTATAAGCTGTAGACCCCGTTGTAAAA
>NW_015637126.1:98807-107283 GCF_001515625.1 Sinocyclocheilus rhinocerous
ATTTTGATCCTTGCTACATGCTCTAATGCATTAATACTGTATGAAAGTATTTTCTGTGGCCACGAAAATATCCTTTCCTAGAGTTGATATGAACTTACACTGAATGTTTGCTGGACGAACAGATTGGTTGAGGGCGATTTAATTCTGCTACAGTTACTACTGGCAGCTGATACAAATAATTGTAATTAATCATAATTAATTGTAATTATTTATATACATTTCCCTTTTGAGCTAATTTGCTACACAGCTCATATCAGCAGAGTGGAAACATCACTCATCTGTACTTTCTTCACAGAGAAGATAGTTTGTGTGTGTGTGTTTCTCTGAAAGAAGCAATTCAAAGGCATGGTGTGTGACAGAAAAGTTTTCTTTACTTCCTGTTGATAAGGTGTGGAGGGCTGTTTATTTGACATTTCCTCTCTGCAGCATTTATAACGTACGCTGCCAGACTACAGACAAATGAAGAGAGCAGTCTGGGCCTTCTGCCTTTACATTCCTAATTCTGTTTTAATAATGGAAATTAGATGGAGTACAGCTAGTATTACTTCCCTGTAAGGCATTTCTTTCCAGTTTGTGAGTTCTATCTTTGGTAAACCACTGATCTCATATGATTTTGTTCACATGGTCATAATGGAAACAACCAAATTAAGACAAAATGATATTAATCTGATGTCAGTTCCAACGTTGAGTCATCTCATCCTTCCAGGATCATGTCATTTCATGTGAAACGATGTTTACTATAGTGTTATAATGGAGACGGCCTGCTGTTAGTCATATCTGATGCATTTATATGAAACTTCAAAATATGAAATGCCTGTGATACTGGGAGACTGATCAGTACCAGAAAATTTACTTAAGGGATTCAGTTTCTCATTTTATGATAACAATGTAGCACATCTTAAATTTTTAAACCCCTTCATGTTTCGTTTTACCAATCTGTTATCCCAGTCCAGGCCTCAGTCAGATACCATTTTTCAAAAAGGACAAATGGGCAAGAAAATGACATCCCAGAGGACCAGATCTGCGGCTGGATGGAGCTCACATCCGCCCAAGATGTTTCATATCTAACTCTCTAGATCTCTAATTCCAAACCATTCTCTATTCTCTAGTCTTTAGGGTCTGAAGATATGTTGTCATTACTCTGCAAACTGGGAAATTTTGGGAATTGTCAAGTATCTATGTGACTGTTCAGAATTTTCGGGTCAGTGAGATTTTTTAAATTAATATTTTCTTTCAGCATTATTGATATTTATATTAAAATTTTAATTAAATAATATTTCTATTCAACATTTGATTCAAAAAAGAAAAAGTATCACAGTTTCCAAAAAAATATTAAGCAGCACCAAATCAGCATATTATAATGTATAAAATCATCACCAAATCAACATATTATTTTTATCAAATAAATGCAGTCTTGGTGAGCGTTATGTGAGAAATATAAAATCTTACCGCCCCCAAACATGTAGAACGGTAGTGTATATGTGCTATGGGAAAAACATATTTTTCAAACTGAATGGACTTTACGATCTGTTTTATTCAGTGGAATGGAAACACTCTTTACACATGACCCCAATGCTTAATTCTGTCACCAAGACAGCCACAAGACAGAGTTCATACCTCTTTAGTCGTTAGCAGGATGTTTAGTTTGGACTCTGAAGATGATTGTGCTGTACCATAAGAGTAGATGGAGACTACTCAGTTTTCAGTGTGCTGTACAAGCAGAGCATTACCTTAAACACAGCGAAAGACAAATTAAGAGTTCTGTCAGAATAGAGAAAAAAGGAGGAATAGAGTGAAAAATATCGAATCATCCCCTTCAAATTGACACACTGATGCATCTAATTTGCTCCTGCCTTTAGGGACATGCTGTGACTATGTCAAATGATTCTCTTCTAGCTGCACAGCAGATACAGCATTTGTTATAACAAAGAATATTTATGGTGCACAGTTCATGTTTTTGTTTTTAAGAGTTCAGCTTTTACAAAAGAGCAGCTGAATGGTGGAAAACACATTTCCAAAATACTATTTTAAAGCTGTCATAAGGATTTTCCACATAGAGGGAAAAAGTGAGAGAGATTGCTAGTTTTATGGTTTACTTTAAAAAGGAAATACTTAAAGGGATAGATTGTTTTTCATCGTATGGACAAAAACAACAATAACAACACTGAGACTTTTTAATATATATTCTTTTGTGTTATATAGAAGAAAAAAAGTCATACATGTTTGGAAATGTTGTGTGAGTAAATGATGTGTTAGTTTTTATTTTTGGCTGAACTATCGCTTTTAAGCTGAAAAACTCTTTTCTCAGTCAACTTACAGTGAATTAGTGCTGTACACAATGTGCTAGATGAGCTGCATCATTAAAAGGAGTCATATGTTGAACAACTAATATTTCCTTGATCTTGTAAGATAAAAGAGTTGTTTTATGAAAACATACAGTACTGTGACTTTCAAAACTCAAAACTTCCTCCACAGTGGAAAAAAAGATAATTCATTTAATTTTAATAAGATATGACCACCCACATTTACACGTCAACAATGTCAGTGAAGTGTTCAGAATAGAAGCATTTCCTTCTGATGGATTAGACGATATTAGAAAAGATCGACTGAGGTATAACGTCCCTGATCTTCCTTTTGGAGAGGCACATTTCAGCTTGGACTTTTTTGTGAACCTGTCATAATGTTTCACATTTTGTATGTGAAGAACGATTCATCTTAAACACTCAGCAGCAAGAAATTCCAGTTTAATTCTAATGGTGAGAGATGGAGTGGAAAGTGGTCATGAAATCTAAATAATGAATGTTTTTGGTGCAAAAAAAAAAGAAATAGTTACTAACAGTGGACCTCAGGGAGAAAAAGTATTATAAAACATTATAATATGACCTTTTTAAAGACCTGTTTCTTCCATGGTTACACGAGGAGAGGGAAAAGAATGACAAAATGATAGTATCGTGACCTGGATATTGATATAATATTGTAAAGCCAGGTCCCTCCCTAGTGGTTACAATGCTGACAGTAAGGGAGAAAAAAAGACATTCACTGAAGCAGCTGCCGGTTCCTTATTACAAATGATATGACTGAAGAAACACTTGTATCCTACAGTGAGAAAGATAGAGAGAGAACGTGGAAACGGGAAAAGGATAAAGGAAATGAGTGAAAAAAAGAGTACATCAAATTTAAAACAGAGAAGGATTAGCTGCATTTTAAAAGGAAATGCAGTGATCCTTGAACCGAACAAGCTGGCAACAAGTTGACAGGTGTGCATACTCTGCTCAAAAGCCAGAGTGTGATACACTAATCACTTGGACATGATGTCTCCTTTGGGTACTTCATCAAAGGGGGAACTTCAGGATCAGTCACCCATGTGAGCGTGCTCTGCTCATAGGGCAGGTAATCAAAGGGAGGTAGAGTGTAATTAGAGAGTCAGATCTGTTTCCTATAAGTCCAGTCTCTGGAGATTTGACAGACAAGCCGATGACTTCTGCACTGGGCTATAAGGCTCAAGGTTTCCAGCCTCAAGGGCTGAATAATATAGACATTCATTTTACTAAGTTTGTCTTTCAAAACTCCAGAGCTTTAAAATTAAAATAAATTAATATTTCATGAGCCATGAAAAGTATGCAAAATATGACTGACCATGAGCACATTTCTCTGTTTTATAATTTTTTATGACTGTTTTGCACTTTCTTTCTTTTGGTATTCTTTTGTTTTAGTTCCACAAAGCGTCCCTGGCTTTATGAAAAGTGCTATAGACATGAAAATTATTATTATTATGGCCCCCCTAACCTTTAAATAAAGGTCTTTTGTTCAACTTTATAATGCTTATTTGTTGTAGATTTTTTTTTTTTTTTTTGATTTTATGTTTGATTAAATGATTTTACAGTTTGACTTTTATATGACATTTAATCTCATTGAACTCCTCCACTAAGCAAGGTGACACACAACAACTGGCGTCTGGAAGGTGAGTGGAATCTTTAATAGAGATATTTATCTATGTACCAGCCATTTTAATAAACAATTGAGACTGATGATGAATTGCATCTTTTGCTACATGGACATACAATAATACTAAAGCGATCAGGATCTATTCAGTGCTGTATTTGTTTCAGATGCATTCATTTTAGTTGGTCCGGTAGTGTTCTGTGTTTCCTTGCTTCCTTTTTATCTGCCTCTCTGCCTGTTTCTGAAAGGCCCTTCTTTGCCTCTCTACTTCTTCGGTAGCGCAGTGTGCCTTTGTTTACACAAAAAAAAAAAAAAACACTGGCCAGCTTAAGCAGCTTTGGCTTTGAAAATCAAGACCAGCCTGCTCTCAAAATCAATATCTACCTAAGCCTTTTCTTTACCACTGGGCTGTTCTGTCAGTAGGAGCCGAGCTCCAATTCAGTCTCTCTCTCTGCACTTCTTATTCACACATTCTCTTTGCATCCCTGACTTTGCCTGGCCTAACTTTTCACTTGATCTGTATCTCTTTCAATTTGGTTTATTCCTTCTCTCTCCCGTTCTTTTTTCTTTTAGAGTCTGACTGTCTATTCCTTCTCTCCCTCTGTCGATTTATTTTCCCAATTCACAGCAGCTTAACAAAAGTGTTTTTGTTTGTTCATTTACATTTAGTATTTAAAACGGTACAATGAATGGACAGTTTGAACTACAGCTGCTTAGCATCACAGCATTGATCTGATGATCTCTGTAAATAAGAGCAAGTTAGTAGTTTAGACCTGCGCACACTAATTAGGACTTTAATAGAGCAGAAAACAGAGCAGCACAAGCTATGTTTTGTTGTTGTTGCTTATTGACAACCCAAAATGCCTTGGAAAACAAACCCACCATGACCAATAAACGAACAGTTGAATGAACAATTTGTTTAACAAGATCACAGGCTGAGAATGACTGAAGACATTTCTAAGACAAACCTTTTTGATAAACAGGAGAGAACAAGAGTCTGGAACTGTTTAAAATTGGCATGAAACGTAATTGTCTTTTCTTCCTTATTGTGACATACATTACTAATTCCAAGTGAAACAGCCAAATGCATAAATGTAGCTGCTTCTCGAACATGTAAAAATGTGGGGCAGGACTTGATTTCATCTGTCTGGAATTGACTGGATCATTGTCATTACATTTACAGGTTGCTGGAGGGAGGGAATTATTGCCCTGATATTGTTAGATAATCTATAAGCATTAGATTCTTTCACACAAAAAGTACAGATGGGAAACGATACAGATCATCATGTTCAGGAGTACAGTATCACTCACTGAAGGTTGCTCATTGTTTTTCCTCTGAGAGGATAATTACTTTGATTCAGAGTAACACTCTAGGTGCTGCATGCATGCTTCCTCCTGCACCGTGCTATGTACATCTTGATGCGAGTAATTAACGCTGATTTAATTTACATCTCTAGATTTGTTTGGTGTTGAGTTTATCATGATGTTCATGATGTTTAGAGGAGCTTTTTGGTGGCTAATGTTTCTCATGTTTCAGTGCACTATGAAATAACAATATATTTCAGTAATGGTTGCCCACACAATACATCACCCTTCCCTCTTTTGCTCTTGCTGTGTTGCAAATACTTTACATCACTCTGTGGTTTATATTTGCATTGAACATTAGTGCATGTGCTGAAGCACTGACAGCCCCTATTACAATGCTTCATGTCTGACAAACCCTGTGAGTGATAACTCTGCAACGGCTGTGAAACGTTGCAAATGTTGGGAGTATAGAAATGGAACTACAGAAAATCACAATGCAAAATATGAACTGTAAAAAATCAGCAGCCTTCTGACATTTGGTAGATACACATTTTTGACACATTGAATGTTTTCATTCATTTTGTTCATAAATATTCATAATTTCCTCTACGGGAACCATCAGCAGCTTTTAGGAAAAGATAAGATCATAATGAGATGAGGGCACAAGTTATGTTTA
This sequence comes from Sinocyclocheilus rhinocerous, assembly GCF_001515625.1. Classification (NCBI taxonomy): domain Eukaryota; kingdom Metazoa; phylum Chordata; class Actinopteri; order Cypriniformes; family Cyprinidae; genus Sinocyclocheilus; species Sinocyclocheilus rhinocerous. The sequence goes on from NW_015637126.1 coordinate 104,731, forward strand.
GTGATGTCACTTCAATAGGCCACCTGGCTGACTGGCATTTTAACAGTCAACAACTTTCTCTGCTTGGTTCATTATAGAGCTTTTGATTCCATTAAGGGGTGACTGATAGACGAAGATGGGCAAAGCACTGAGATGTGACTCTTTTGTACAAGTATAATATAGAGTAAATAAAAAAATGCAGAATAAATGAAGTGTTTATGTTTCAACATTATTTACATTTGGAAATATTTGAAAGTCAGGCAATGTCAAAATATAAGGCACATTATTCATTTATTCGCTCTAGTTTCCCTCACCCCTTTACGTGATATATTTTTATTTCTTTTATTTGAATAAAATTCCCAGTCAAAAAAGATTCCTTAGTTTTGTGATCCGATTGGCTTAAATAGATATTAGATATGAGTGGATCGCACATAATTGTTACTCTGCAATTCAGACAAACCTCTTTTTCTTCCTCCTCCCCTTTTCCCTCTCTCATCTGTTATTCCCGTCAGGCAGACTGGCAGACGGTGCATTGGCATCCCCTGGTAACATCCTGTGAAATGACTACTGCGTCACAGATGTAATGTGCTAGGAGTCTGTGTGTAACAGAAAGAGAGAAAGGAAGATTAAGTACATTGTATTTGATTGGGATGGAGTGTAAGGGATGCTAGCTCGGGCACAGTCTCTCTCTCTCTCTTTCTCTTTCTTTCTTTCTTTCTTTCTCTCTGTCAGGTGCAGCTGCTGCAGTCTGGGGATTAGTCTCACTCCAGATCTCCTTGAGTCAAAGTCAATGAAGGTACCGCAGTACTGTGCCTGTAGCACAGTGCCTCTCTCCCATCACGACACAGCTGAGAATAAAAATTATGTCAGTTATTGTTTCTTTTATTTTATAACTATTTTGGCATTATTACATATCTTTTAGTATTGATGGCAAATTTGTGGATTCCATTCTTTGCACATGAAAGAGGGAGCAGAATGAGAAAAGAGAGATAAGAGAGAAGAGCATCCCTTTTGAAAAAACAGCATATGTCTACAATGGTATACAAAAAAAAAAATAAAAAATTAAACCTATTTAGGAACTGATTTCCATAATGCAAAGTGATGGTGAGACCAGCCAGGCTTGAAGGCAAATGCAGCTGGGAGGATCACAAACCCGAGTGGAAAATTTGGTGTCTGAAACTGTAACTCGCACAGACATCCATTGTATGCCAGTGTGGTAAAAGAGTTAGGGAAAAGGGGGAAGGATTTCCTTTCCATAAGTACTTTGGCATTCAAGGGTCTCCCTTCAATTTTTTTCTCCTTTAGGGGGAGGGTGACTTGGGTTTGATGTCAAATATTTTATGCTGAAATTGAAATTGAGGGATGAGACTGGGGTAACTTTCTTCATCACAAATGTTTATATATATATATATATATATATATATATATATATACATTGTGTTCCAAATTATTATGCAAGTGACATATCAATAATATTTCAGTACAATCAAGAGTCAGATTTTTGTTTGTGTTGTTTTTCACATCTTTTTAGATAACTGGTATCAATCTCAGACAGGTTTGTTCAATAGTTTGCCAGGTCTTCTTAGGTAAATGGAAACCCTACTTAAAGAGGTTGTTCCACATTATTAAGCAAGTCACAGTTCTCATTCAATATGGTGAGGAAGAAATATCTTTCTGAAGATGAAAAGTATGAAACCATGCAATGTCTTGCAAAAGGCATCAAAACAAATAATATTTTGCGAAAAGCAAATAGAGATTATTGAACTGTCAAAAGATTTGTGAGTGATTAGAGCACAGAAGATCTAGGTCAGATAAAGATTTATTTAGGAACGTTTCTGTCAAACAAATTAATTGTATTGTAATGCCAGCTTTAAAAAAGCCACTGCTGAGCAGCAAACAGGTGTTTGAAGCTACTGGAGTCTCAAGATCATCTCCATACAGACTGGCAGTTGTGTGTAAAGCTGCGTTTCAGTCACTGCTAACCAAACCTCACAAAGAGAAACCTCCCCACAGTGGCTGTAGAAACACATTTTCAAACTGTTTAGCACCATGGTATTTATGCAGCATGGGATAGTGTGTTGTCCTGCATGAAAATCCTTTTATTTTTCTGTGAGCACTATTATTATTTTATACCACAGCAGAAAATGGTCAGTTATGAACTCCACATATCTTGCAGAAGTCATTTTGACACCCTAAAATGACCTTACATCTCACTTCCCAATATTCCAACCCAAATCATCACCCACCGCCTCCTTGCTGATGTTGCAGTCTCATTGGAATAGGATGGCCATTCATCAACTATCAGAAATCCATTTATCTGGACCATCCATTGTACTGCAGCATTCGTAAGTGAATAAAACTATTTAAAAACAAGTCTTCATGTGTTTCTACAGCCACTGTGCAGGTTTCTCTTTGTGAGGTTTGGTTAGCAGTGACTGAAAAGCAGCTTTACGCACAACTGCCAGTCTGCATGGAGAGGATCTTGAGACTCCAGTAGCTTCAAACACCTGTTTGCTGCTCAGCAGTGGCTTTTTTACAGCTGGCATTACAATACAGTTCATTTGTTTGACAGAA
>NW_015637126.1:107762-115358 GCF_001515625.1 Sinocyclocheilus rhinocerous
CAGGGGTGAACAACGGCCTCCTGTAGCGAATCGATGCGTTTTTGTAAGAAAAATATCCATATTCAAAACGTAATAATCACTTTAATGTAGCTTGCGCCAACAGTTGTACACAGAAGCAGCTCCAGGAGGATGACGTATGAGTTCAGCGTTGCGCATGCGCTGATGAGTCTCGTGAAAACCAACGTTTATTAACAGGAGCAAAGGAAGAAAAGTTTCCTTACTTTAGCAAAGGAAAACCAGTCTCCTTTTGGCTTATATCGAAATCCTCCGACATTCTTCTTTACAATCCTCGTTTTGTACTTCTAATTCGTGACCGTTGTTTTGTATTGATCTCTCCGCTGCACTTCCGCGTTCGTCACTTCTGAGCGGCTCATGCGCAACGCCGACATCTTATGTCATCCACCCGGAGCTGCTTCCGTGTACAACAGTGAGCGCAAGCTAGATTAAAGTGATTATTACGTTTTAAATATGGTTATTTTTCTTACAAAAACACATCGATTCGCTACAGGAGGACTTTGTTCACCCCTCGGAGCCGTGTGAGACACTTTTTATTAAGGATGGGTGCTTTTTAACTTCTTTTGGACTGATGCACTGCAACACCCGCTGAGTGCCATTAAACAGCTTGAAAGATCAAAGACAATTTTTTATATAACTCCGACTGGATTCGTCTGAAAGAAGAAAGTCATATACACCTAGGATGACTTGAGGGTGAGTAATTTATGGGCTAATTTTCATTTTTGGGTGAACTAACCCTTTAATATGTGTATTATCAAAGTCCCTTTTAAGGAAAGTCTGTTCACTCAGCAGCCATATTTGCAAAACCTCCAGGAAGCTATTTTGGGCATCCAAGACCAAGACCTATCTAAATGCATGGGGGAATCCTGAAATCTCAAAAACTGACAGATGAACTATTACATATTTCAAATCAGCAACAAAATCTGAAATTAACTGCCCCTTAAATCTTGTCCCGTATGCTTAAATAGCGTAAAAAAAAGCTTATTTTTCAGACTAGACCAGCCAATGCGCATATAAATAAATAAATAAATTTATGCATTTAGCATTTTTATCCAAAGTGACTTACAGTGCATTCAGAAAACAGCTTGAAAGATCAAAGACAATTTTTTATATAACTCCGACTGGATTCGTCTGAAAGAAGAAAGTCATATAAACCTAGGATGACTTGAGGGTGAGTAATTTATGGGCTAATTTTCATTTTTGGGTGAACTAACCCTTTAATAAATCTTTATCTGACCAAGATCTTCTGTGCTCTAAGTCACATGCTGACAAATCATTTAACAGTTCAATAATTTCTATTTGTTTTTTGCAAAATATAGTTTGTTTTGATGCCTTTTGCAAGACATTGCATTGTTTCATACATAAAAATCTGACTGTTTATTGTACCGAAATCCTATTGATATGTTACTTGCATAATAATGTGGAACACAGTGTATATATATACAGTATATATATAAAGTATATATATATATATATATATGTTTGCTTCTGAACATAATGATGAAGGTTATGTTTTTCAGAGGTGAAAGCTGGTCCTAGATCAACACACAAAGCTAAACAGAGCTCCTGTACTTGAGTGGAAGCTGGTTGCGACCTGGATAGGTGGAAAGAGACCTGGGCCATTTAAGATAAATATAGTCCTTGAAAGCACATTGTGTTCTAGAGGCAATGGGTTTAAAGCAGGTATCCACAGTATTCTCTGAGATGGCTTTGTTAAGACAGCATTACTCTGCAGAACCTTAACTGCAGGATAGAGCTATAAGCGGATTAATGTTTTTTTTTTGTCTATTCGATGCAAGGTGTACATCATTTTACAGTTTATAACTTGAGAATTTTCAGTCATTTCTTAAAATTCTGTCTGTTGTTACAAACACAAATACATGCTACAAATGAATAACAGACATATACAAATAATTTACCTTTAAACTTTATTGGTATTTACTTCTTGGTGTTTACTGAATGATAATATAAAATACTTAATAAAAATAAAGGTTTTGTAGAACATGCAATTGAGCATATTTTTTTATTTTTATGGCTTTAACCAGCAGATGTCTTCAATGTGCGACGTTTTTGAGCACTTTGAAACGGTGAATCAATTTGCAAAACAACTGATTCAAAGTTTCAAGAAACATTGCTTCTCCTGTCACTACTGTCCTTGAGAAACGGTGGTGGACAATCTGTCACAATAATAAATAAAAAAAAATAAGTTGTAAAGCTGGCATTATCTCATTCTAACTCGTTACCTAGTTACAGTAAACAATAACACTAGTACTGATTGATTTTCCCCCCCAAACCAGTTAAGCACATACCCCACCCTGTAGTCCATTCGAAAGATTTTATTGGTCCTATGGTGATTGCCTACACAATGCTAAAACACTAACCCCTAAAGGCTGGAATACACTACATGATTTTTGCCCCGATTTTACCCCAATTTATAGTGTGGAGAAGTTGATGCTAGTTGCCGAAAGTCAGAACCAGTCTGCAGATCTGAGTTGACAGATTTCATAGAAAATCGCGTAGTGTATGATGGTCACAGACTCCAATTTTTTAGTTTCAGACTATGATTCCATCCAGTCGGAGGATATCAACATGTTTGATATTTTAAGCTGATTTTAGAACACACATCGTTTTCATTTGTCAAGTGTCTCCTAGCAAAAAGGCGCACGTTTCTGCATGAGTTTTTGTGATCGAAAAGACTTTAAAGTCTGGTAGTGTTTGATCCTCAGTCGTTTAATGTATGATGGCCAGTTTTCCTCTGTATCTTTTTACAAAGTTGGTAAGTGTATGCCAAGTGTTTTAAAATCTGTTCAGATTTTAAAAGTAATTTAGTGTATTCCAGCATTAAGTCAGTTGGTGGAACTGAACTCAGGTTCAGACAAAGCAATCAAAAACCAAGTGTGAAAACAGTCAGAGAGGTGAAAAGCCAAGCCAGATGGGGCTGCCAGTTTAATTTGTGATGCCAGCTTTGACCTAACCATTACCTCATTTTCCAAAAGATCTCCTATCACTTCTGCAGGCAAGGATGATGTAACCTATAAAGTTTCTTGTTTTAACATGGGTTTAGCAGTGTATATGTTCTATATATAGGCTTTGCACAGGGACAGAAGAGAAACTATCAGCCAGGAAAGAACTGGAGCACCTTGTTCTAAATCCATCTCCCCCATTGTGCAGTCCACTGTTTTCCTTGTGAGGCAGCTCTCAGTGCTTTACATTTTATGATGCTTTACAAGTGAATTTTTTTATGATAATTTAGCAGTTTGCAATATTAGTAAATGTTATGATTCAGATAAAAAGCGATAAAGGTTACACAATCTAGAACTAAACTAAATCGCTAAAGGGTTTATCCCTCACATACTGTAAACACGTTATATTGATCTATGCATTCAGTAAGCAAACGCAAAAGTAGTTTGTAAATGCCAAAGGCTTCTCCACTGTGGATAGCCTACTTTTGTTTCATATGTAAAGGCCAGTTAATGGTTAATATCTTCCGGATATATTAATCAGATTCAGAGGCAATCTTGACACAAGTTTGAGCTGTGACGGTTTGACAAGCTCACAGATGACGCGCTCGGAGTCACCTCGACAGCTTCCTTCATCCGCGACAAACTGCTCACCGTTTATTCTCCTCCTGACACGGAAATTAGGTTGGCGCAGTTCTCGATTAAGGCGGTTTTTCTTTTTCATACACACACCGACAACGTGAGCAGCCTTTCTGTTCTCTCAGGTAACGCGAGCCAATAAGCGCTCGCGGACGGTGCCCAAACACGCGAGCTCACGGAAAAAGAGGCGGGAACCTCGCGCACCTTCAGAGGACGCGGAGAGCGCGTGCGTGCGCACTCACACCGCTCGAGCACACACGGAGCAGCAGCTTCACGGGCTCAAACCGGCGGCTTGCAGAAGGGGCAGGTGGACGTCTGCGCAGACTACCACCTCCGCTTGGCGGTCTGAAAGCACCTCGGTGGAAATTTGGCCACTTCTCACAGCCCGTCCGTGATCTCGGTGTCATTTGTCACAAATACATGCCGTTCAAGTGCTCGTAGTAAACAGTTCCTCGAGATGGAAAACGCCCACACTAAATCTGCATCAGAAGTTTTAGCAAACTTCGGTGTGAACGAAAACACTGGACTCACGCTGGAACAAGTGAAAATTAATTCCGAAAGATATGGACCAAACGGTGAGTAAGCTCTCATGTATTTACCTGGCTGTTTGTAAGTGTTTACTCGTGCCGGTGGAATCGAACATAGAACACGCGTTCCCTACAGCGGAAGAAAGTTATTCTTTATAATCGGGTAGGCTTTTATCTCGCTTAAATCTTAAGAAATAGGAGAAGAGCAGTTTCCAGCTTGGTTCGGTCCATAGTGAAATACATTGCTGATGAGATCTCTGAAATGATGGATTGTGATGCTGCAGCCTCTAAGTTTTGGACTTTTACTGAGAGTAACCTTGACTCATAAGCACACATGATGCTTTGTTAAAAGCGTGTGCTATGCATAAGTCTGACTACGAGGGAAAATGTCTTATTTCGTCATGTCATGGATAGTTTGTATAATAATGTATAAGCTAATGTATAGGCCTATACATGAAGTCATATCAGTCCAGCCTTGCTCTCTTTTATGACATGGGACATTATGACCAACGAGACCGGCATTTTCCATTCATCCTCTTTTATGACCCTTAGTTTGAATTCAGGCAAATCCAAAGTGATTTGCGCTCTCTGTAATGTAGAAAACCTTCTGTTGAGGTGGCTTGCAGGACTGAGATGCAAGTGTCCACGTCCTGCAGGATTTCAGACACCCCTCATTTTGAGCCACAAGCTCACACACTCATTGAGCCGCAGATGTTTTTGGCTCAAAGGCATGTGCAGGGAATAGCCTTCCCTTTGAAAAGGAAATATTGTTTCAAGAGATAAAGAGCTAGATAATGTACCAGTGTCCAGCATTATGGAACTTGAGAAACCTGTTTTCTACTTCCTCGGTGAGACAAAATGTTCACGTAGAAACAGTGCGCGTCAGGTTACGTTGCCCTACTACTGTTTGTTTCAGAGGACACTTGAAAAGAGCTATTTTTTGTTACGTAAGACTGTACTGTACTAAAGTATTCTGTTGTGTTTCATTAAGTAATGTGAGTTGCTTTGAAGAATAGTGGCACAAGCTGTGAATCTAATAAGATAACAATCATTACATTTCCATGTTATAATGATGAGGAGAATATATTTGCATTTTCTTTAAACCATACTGTTTTTTTTCTGTCATATGAAGTGACACTGGAAGCTTTATTCGTTTGCTTCACAGCTGTGCATCGCATGATTTATTTTGGAGGGTCGAGTAATTGAGAGCATTGTATAATAACATGAACAAGCATGACAAAGTGTGTTTGTCCCATATGTCACGGTTTTGATTAGGGATGCTCCGATCTGCCTTTTTTGCCTCCGATTCCGATACCTAGGGTTCGGTATTGGCCGATACCGATCCGATACCAGTGAAGTTTTTTTCCCCATTGAAATAAATGTAGAATTTATATATCTCTGTGTGTGGAACTGATAATCATTCTTTCACAATCTACTAGATACAGACTACTTCATTATAAAGAAAAATAAAATAAACAATAAATATGAAAAAATATAGGCCTATGTATATTTATAATCTATGACAAAAATTTATCATAAACTAGGTTAGTGGATAATTCGGCAGCAAAAGTTATTCTAGAAAAATCAGTGCACAATAATTTTAGAAATCCAAACATTTAATAAAAAAACAATATTTTGTGGGGAACAAATAAAAGTGTTGCACTAAATATGGTAAAATGTTACACATTGCTATTTGTATTATAAAATCCATTCATTAAAAACATGCATGAATGTATTTATATATAAGTATATACTATAAAATTAAAATAAATTTCTTTTAAATGTATAGCATATTTTTTAATAAGGCAACAACATATGATAGATACGATAGGACAAAACAAATACAGTGCAGCACGAACTGTATTTATACAGTCTATGAGCACGAAGCGCTTACAATGTGCGCATCCGGTGTGCAAAATGATGCGCTTGAAGCAACACGGCGTCAGGCTGTGACGCCATGTTGCTTCAAGCGCATCATTCTGCACACCGGATGCGCACATTGTAAGCGCTTAGTGTTAAAAACTGCATAGCAAAAAAGGGAAGAGAAATGTATGCGTAGTGTATTATATTTGTGCAACAGTTATTGAGCCTTTCTTTTAACAGTTTTAAATTTCAGTTACTGTGCACGTTAAAAACAATTTATAGTCTTTTCTACGCCCGTGTTTTGTTCTCACAGACACCCGGTAGCAAGTAACAAAACAACATTAAACTCCAGCAAGAAGATAAAGTCCTTTTTGCAAAATCATAGACATGTATTTACAAATCAAGTATAATGGGAACACAGAATATTATTATTATTATTATTATTATTATTATTATTATTATACGAATTCTACTAATAAGAACAATATAAAGCGCACCAAGGATAAGGAGCTTCTGGATTCATGAATATTAATCAGGTTGTGTGCGTTCGCTCGAACTGATTTGCTGAAATCTAAACAGGGACGATAATAGGTGAGCACCAGCCAATGAGATTGTCGTTTGCGCATTAGTTCCGCCCACTACCGGAAAACCCGGCATTTCTTAAAAGCTGAAGAATTCCGAAGGAACTCCGTTATTTTTGACGGGAAAATAAAACAAAGAATGTCGTTTACATTAGGGCTGCACGATAAATCGCATGCGATATTTAACACGCATCTTGTCAGCCATTGTTCACTGACGAGCTGCGCAAAACCACGTTCATATTCGCGCGATTTTTTGTGCAGCTCGTCAGTGAACAACGGCTCTGTGTAGTTAATGCTGCTCAATGTAAAAGGCCGCAGGTGATGGAGATTTACCGCTGATTACAGAACTGGCTTTCTGACAAGATGCGCGTTAAATATCGCATGCGATTTATCGTGCAGCCCTAGTTTACATGTATCACATCAATTCTGCATGTTATGTAAGACTTTCTCGCTCTCTCTCTCTCTCGCTCTTTGCGCGTGTGAGAGAAAGCGTCAGCGAGTCGTGCGCCTTCACACTAGAGTTTACGTTATGCCAAATACACAAACACAGGTGCGCTGCGCATCCATTGAGATGAAATTATAAATAGCACAGATCGCTTGACGGAGAGTGAAACTCTGAAGCGCTCAGTCAGAGTGTTTGGCGAGTGAAAATATATCTGTGCTAAACTTATACTCAGCCTCCAACTCACACACTGGCGAGTAAAATCTAAGAATTGATTAGCCATTGGCTAATATTAGACATAATTTAGTTGCCCAGAGTGAAGATTGTCGCATATGCGAGTGATTTACTCGCAATAAACTACCTTAATGTAATATAATGTTTAATGTACTTCATGTTGTGAATAACAACAAATGGAATATATTTTCTTACTCTTTCTTACTTTTTTATGTCAATATGGTACAAAATTGTCCTATTTAAATTAGGGGTGCTCCGATCAGGATTTTTGAGGCCGATCGCCGATCACAGAAAGCAGTATCTGCTGATCCGATCACCGATACCGATCTTTTAAA
>NW_015637126.1:116049-123597 GCF_001515625.1 Sinocyclocheilus rhinocerous
GAACGCGACCAGGGTTTAAAGGCTGAACGAATGACTGACAGCCACGGCGGAGAAAAGATTTTGTGTGAACTTTAATGTAAGGACTTAAATATTCATATGTAGCTCACATTAAGCTATCGTATGGCTTCAGAAGTAACACAGAATAATTCGCACAATCGGAGAAAAAAAAAAAAAATCTTGGATTTGGATTGGCCTTCTCTGACCGATACCTGATCCGAGAAAAAGGGCACTATCGGAGCCGATACCCGATATGAATATCGGATCGGCGCATCCCTAGTTTTGATACCCAGGTTACCCAGTCACTCACTTCTATCTATCTGCTGATGGTGACACTTCCAAATTAACATACAGAAGATATTGTCTATCATTTATTACAGAATGAGCTAGTGTCAGTATGTGACAACGCATCAGTGATTAATAAATGATCCCCATCGCGTCTGATCTCCCTGCAGACTCTGCTGCTGCATAAGCACAACGTCCCGTGACTTTCCACTTGGGTCAGTTAAAGTGACAGACTTACTAACTCATTACATACACACTCAGCAATACTCAACTTTAGCTGGGCTTTCTTTGTTATAGGACTGCTCTCAGTAACCCCACATTAGATGTTTGAAGAAGGTTCCTCTTTAAGATGGACAAAGATTGGGTATGAATTGATCCAGAGGAAGCCACACAAACATGCAAGATACAGTAAACATAGAGTAAATATTTGCGTAGTAGTTTGTGGCTGGCTAGAGATGTTTTGCAACATGATTTGGTTGAGACATCATAGCAGCCCTGAGGCCGACGTTTACTTAATGGAAAAAGCAACATCTTGTTGTAAATGATGTCTCTCTCGCTTTGAGCTGTCAACTTCCTGTTTGATATGCAGCTGAGTGCCGCAGGGAATACCCTTCCCTGGCAACACTTATTGCACCAAGTGTTTAACATTGCTGTGAATTAGACTGTTTGTATTTTTGTGTGCGTATATCTGCTTTCTAAATGCATTCAGAAATGCATTTATTAATCAAAGTTGTGTTATCTCAATTTGACGTTAAGCTTTAAAGTGACCAGTGTTGCTATGAACAGTGATGCCTTTTGACGTTTGTTTCACTTTAAGTAATTAACTCATTTGCCTGTGTTCTCTGATGCACTTTTTCTTTTCAAATTTTGTTTCCCCATTTGTTTGTGTGCATTTTGTGTATGTAACAGAGTGCTTTTGTCCAAAGCCTGTGTGTTTGTTTTGTGTGGGTGTGTGGGTGGGAAATGCTCCAAACCCTTTTGAGATTATTCTGACACGCTGGCACGTTATTAATGCAGGCGGACAGGAGTTTTGTTTACCATTAAGCCATTAATCATTATTGTATATTAGCACCCACATGTTTTTTTTACCCCCAGAGGTAATTCTGACACAGACTGGATGATGCATCCAACATCAGAATTCATAAAAAAAAAACATCCCCCATTCCTCTCTTTCTGTTCTTTGGAAAATCCCTTATAAAATTAAAGCATGTTTTAAGATATAGCAACATTTCCTTGTAATGATATATGACTAGAACATCCTACTTCGGCATAACATACCAATAACTGTATAAACGGCAGTTGAACTTTGCACTGTAGGCTATATCTTTTAACTTCCTTAAAAGGAGTGTTAGGGATAGTTCAGCCAAAAATGAAAATTGTCATCACTTTTTTTCTGTGGAATATAGAAGAAGATATAATGAGAAATGTTTTGTTCATACAGTGGAAGTCAGTGGTAACCAAAACTGTTTGGTTACCAGCATTCATCAAAATAGCTTCTTTTATATTCTGCAAGAATGACATTCATACAAGAATGACATGTGGGTGAGTAATTTTATGCACATATTTGCTTATATTTACTTGATTCATTTGAATTAAAAAAATAATGCTTCCCGTGTGTTGTTTACACTGTCGACCAAAATCTTTTCGAAAAAATAATTCCGTGACTTCGTCCAAGCAATCAGATTCAGCACAGAACAATCCGAACAATCAGCACAGAAGTTACTATACTGCTTGCTTTTGGGCTGCATGTGCTGAATTGAGGTAATCTCTAGCATGTATTTCACCTGTGTGCAGAAAAAGGCCAATGGTTAGATGCTGTTGTAACTGTGGTGGATTGAAACCTGTGGGGTTAAAGTCATTGTCTGCTAGCTGGGTATGTGCTTCCCACAGAGTTATTGTGGTAGGGAGTAGAGAGGTCCACATTTGCTGTAAATTAAAATTAGTGGTCATACTGTGACATGTCTTTTAAGGTTGTGACAGTGAGGACATTTTCCCACCGGTTAATCGACGTGTGACAACACCGATAATACCGGTATCACCGTGGGGGCAGGGGCGTTTCCTCTTTTCCTCGCTTTCCTTTGCTTTTAAATAGCTTGCAAAAGCGGCGTGCGCATTTTACTTTCACTTTCAAATAGCGGGAATTCGGCGTAAAGCAATTGTTCATTTTTAGTTCGTTTGAATTTTCCCTCTTTTCCTTGCTTTCCTTCTCTTTTAAATAGCTTAAAAGCACCGTGCGTATTTTCGAATTGGCGGCAATTCGGCGTCAATTGGTTGCCCAATTGCAATGCGTACAATTGTGCACATGCGTGTGTTTTTGTAAATCATACAGGCAGTTGGCATGGAAAGTTAACTGCTACTTACACACACACGACTGGTTGGCATGTAAACACCAGAAAGATACACACTGACCTGAGGCCATTTTTAGAGGACCCTATTTATTTCACTGCTCGTTTGTCTTTCTCTCTCTCAAAATGCCTTGTAATGGAGATGCTTTCAAATAGTTGCATTTGTTTGGTATGGCATATCATCTGTGTGAAACTGCAGACTTATGCTTGGATGGTTTTGTTTCCTCCTTGTCAGAACTCCCCAGTTACACCAGACCAGAATACTGAAATACCCATTACTCATACAACAGCTCTTTAGGCCTACTAATAGTTGAACTGTGGGTTTGATTCAAAATGTAAGTTTTTTTTGTTGTTGTTGGATGTTTTTTTAAAATGAAGTTTAAAGTATATTATTGTCACAATTTCTCAGTTCTCTTTGTGGTTGGCCTCATGAAAACAAGCACTGAGTTCTAACTTCTGTAGGCCTTCTGTAGAATACACTACCTTTCAAAAGTTTGGGGTCAGTAAGATTCATTATTGTTTTTGAAAGAAGTCTTGTATGCTCAATAAGGCTGCATTAATGTGATTAAAAGTAGTAATAATGGTAATATTGTGAAATATTATTACAATATTATCAAAACATTTGTGGAAACCGATTACCTAAAAAAATTTAAGTAAACTAACTCATTTTAAAACATTAAAAAAACTCAAAGATTAAGTTAGTAGAACACACACGTTAACGTCAATGTAATAGAAATACTGAAGAATCTAACTAACATCAAAACTAACATTATATTAATACCAATCTTTATGGTTAAGTGCTTAGCATCAGTACATACTAGTATGTGCTAATGTAACTAGGGCTGCCACTAACGACTATTTTTATTTCGATTAATCTATCGACTAATAATTATAATCAAAAAACACTTTTTAAAGGAGTATTTACTAGAGCCCGACCGATATATCGTTTGCTGATATTATCAGCCGATATGAGCCTTTTGCCGATATATATGAATCGGCGAATATGCCGCCGATATGAAAATTTGGGGGATCCCTTCAGCTCAAAGAACCCTCTCGAACGCGAATCGAGTGTACGTCTAGAGGCCCGCTTTCGAATGAGACCACCCCCGTGTTGATAGCCCCCGGGGTTCGGGAGTTACGGGGGGTTAAATTCGCGGTCCGACGCCGACCGATCAAGTGATCCCGGGGGGCTACCGACGCGCGGAGGGTGGCGTTCGAGAGGGCTCCTCGAACATATCTCTGTCACCATTATAAGTGTTTGATCAACACATTTGAGTGATCATTGCAAAAAATGTGTTTGTGTATATATATTCTGTTTATGTATATACTGTATTCTATATATAGTATCAGTCAAATGTGTGGACACACGAATGGGAAAGTGTCCAAACTTTTGACTGGTACTGTACTATAATATACACAAAAAATATCGGCCGATATAATTCGTATCTGCCTTTTTTTTAATACCTAATATCGGTATCGGTATCGGGCCCAAAAAAACCATATCGGTCGGGCTCTAGTATTTACCAGAAATGTTATTTTCCACAATTTATTTAGGAGAAAAATTTAAATGTGCAGTATTTCTGAAAAAAAAGAGAAAAAAAACTTTTTTTAAAATTAAAAAAATAAAATAAAATCAATTAATTGGAGATGCTTTTGATTATTAAAATTTAATGGAACCATTCAAATGGAATCCAGAAAATAATGGAAAACAGAATTTGGTAAAGATAAAACTGTAAAACTCAATTAATTAGACAGGCTTTTTGATTAATAAAATTTAATTTTACCATTAAAACAGAGTATAAAAAAATAAAAATGGAAAAAAACTGAATTTGGAAATAAAACGGATTTCATAGGGCCCTATAATTATAATGTATAATAAATTTTTTGTGGTAATAAAAATAGATGTAAGTGAACAATAGCCTTTAAAAGTACTTAAAATACATATATAATAGCAATGAGGCAATAATAATTAGTTCAAATAAAGTATCAAAAGCAAGAAATCATATGGTTTTATTGAACAAAATTGTTAAAATACATAATGTATTATAAACAATAGAGCTAAAGTACATTTCGCATTACAACAAAGGCCTGCAGAGGGCGCTAACGGCCTGATGATTATTTTTACACATTACTGTGCGATCTAATGCTTGTTTAATATTGACCAAGCCCATTTAATTCAAATGTCCAATTAATCTTTAATATTTTGCCATTTCTTTAGGACAGTAATGCTACAGCCACTGTAATTAAATGAATATGTGGACATCAAAACGTGTAAACTCAGAGTGAGGGTTTGAGCTTTTATTTTGAAACCGCAATGTATTCTCCTGAGTTTGCGTAGATTTATAAATGATTTACCTTAAATCTGATGAAATGGCGCACGTTGCGTTCCCAGATGAACGTTATAATAAACCCAAACTCACAACAACATGCAGAGATGGAGTTTGAGACGCTCCACACATGTAAATGATAACAGTTCCTGTGGAACTACTGTGAACGCAGCCGCTGAGTGACGCATGTACTTAACCTACACACATGTAAATAATTAAAGCGCATATACTGTATTAGAACTGCATCGCATATAATTATTTAATTAAAGCGTTTGTGAATTCACAATTATGCTTAATAATGATTTTTAAATGGGTTTAATATATCATGCAGCCTCGGGAAACAGTCTAATAATGTGTTTTAAGGATTCTCGTCCGTGAAATGCGCCACTTCCGGTATTTTGCCAGTTAGTCGACGCGAGCAAAATGAAGTCGAGGATTTTAAAAAATCTAATAGTCTAATAAAATCGACGAATCGCGACAGCCCTAAATGTAACTATTAAAGAGACCATCACTACACATGCATGTGTAGTTAAACAACTTGCAGTTAATATAGCCTTGAAAGTTTGCAGCCCATCTTCAACCTAACAACATGCTCTACTCTTCACCACTATGGTAACCCTTTAAAACATCAATATAATAGAAAACCCTGTAAATCCCAACATAACAGAATATTAAACCTTAACACATATATATCCCTATATTAATCTTGTGCAAAAACACGCAAAATAACACTTCATTTCAACATTTATTCTCCTCCTACAGTCTGACACAAAGCGTGCTGGGAACTAGAAACCTTCTGCAACACAGTCAGTTTAAGTTCAGCTTACTACAATCAGATTTTGAGTTCACGTAACTTTTTTTCTATTAAGTACAATGAACTTTCAGTAATATTTGACTGAAACAAACTAATTTTATTAAATTAATTTAAATTGATTGGTTTTACAGCGATGTTCAAAAGAACAGCATTTATTTAAATGGATATATATATATATTTTTTTTTTTATTTTTATTTTTTACAATGTAAAAGTCTTTATGATCAGTTTAATGCATTCTTGTTGAATAAAAGTATTAATTTCTTTAAAAAAAATCATATTGATCCCAAATGTTTTGTACTGTAATGTTTGACAAAGTCATCCTGTCACGTCTAGAAAGGCATTTTTTGTTGACCACTAAGTTTTTAAATTTCATAATGAACTGTTTCAACAACCCTAAGCACACTAACCATTTTCTGTAGGCCTGCTGTATTAGAATAACCACAAGAAAATACCATCAGCTAGTGTGAACCGAAGAAAACACCCTTTGCTGTCTCTACAAGTGGTACATTTTCCATTGCCTCTCTTAGCATTACATCTAAAGCCATCTTTAATGTTGCAAGTTCACATTTGACCACATCAGTTCTACTTTGGCACATGCAACGTGCATTGAAATCTAGAGCAGTAAAATGCTGAGGTTTTTGAAGTGTCATGTTGCATCATCATTTTACTGTAAATAAAAGAAAAAAACTTTAACTCCAGCACACCTAATACTGCACACAGAATCATCACAATGCAGAATATGTTGTCTCTTTTATATTTCTACAGTAGCGATTGGTTTTTATTTTTTTTATTTTTTTCCCATGCTTGTTTCAGTAAAGGAAGTAAACTGAGGCTAGTGCGTTATCATTAGCACATCTTGTGTGTGCGTGTCTGTGTGTTTGTGATCTGCTTCTATCTTGTCACTCAGCTCTCATTCTCACCTCCCACTTCTGCTCACAGCTAGGGGTGGGACGGTTCAACTTATTCACGGTTCGGTTTGTATCACGGTTTTAGAGTCACGGTTTTGGTATGGTTCGGTATGTGCTATGTTTAGGCAAAAACTATACTGTCAAATAAAAATAAAGAAAATAAGAATAATATATCTAACTACAAGCAACAGCACAAATAAATACAATAGAGTAAAGATACAAATAAAATAAACAGTGATTTTCAGTTTTTTTTAAGTAGGTCTAACATTAGTTTTTAGGTACAGAAATTGAATAAAGTAATGAAATGTAAAACAGCATTGCATATTTGACTGTATAAATTAAAGATTAATCTTTATTAAAGTTACAAAAGCTATTCAATCAAGAGCAGTGAGTGATTTCTTTGTTGTTGCTGTTTGATTAATATTAAGAAAGTGCTGTCACTTTAAGAGAATGCACTGATACAGTACGTTCAGCCGGCTATGTCTGCTATAGGATACTTACTAAGGTGGGCTTTTTGACATAATTTTTGTGTGAATTTGTCCATTTAAACACAATACTAAAGAGAAAGCTTAATAATTGCACGCGTACTGAGGCGCGGGTTTGCGCGCTTCGGATGAGCGCGCGCACAAATCTTCTCACTGCGCGCGCGAGCTCGCGTCCTCTGGCTCTTAAATGTTTAAACTGGCAAAGCTTAAACAAGTTTAGCTTAAACACAGATATCAACGTGTGCTGTTCAGGTCTCACCTGTGCGCGTGCGGTATCAGCACCTGGGTGATGACGGAATAAATAATCATATTTCAGCATATGGCATTCGCATTGAACAAGAGTGAATAGCTTGTCCACATTTTTTTTTTTATCGCTGTTGTTTTAA
>NW_015637126.1:124275-153873 GCF_001515625.1 Sinocyclocheilus rhinocerous
TAATGTATTGGGAAGCCAGAATGCGCATCCATCAACAGAAACATATATTAGCCGAACCCTGTTTGTTTTACGTGTTATTTATAGCAAACCATACAGATGCGTTGTCAGATTTAAGTTGAACCGCGGTCCTAGCGTGTGCCGAACCGCGTGTGGAGAACCGTACGGTTCGATTTTTTTCCACGAACCGTTCCACCCCTACTCACAGCATCACCTCCTTGTGGCAAACCGCTCATTTGGCTCGTGTTTTTATTAATCATAACAATTTCTCTTTTCTTTCACACTATGCCGAAGTAGCTAGGTTGCATACACTGCAAGAGAAAATGTTGTGTGTTCTTGTATGTCTGTCTGCTATTTATGAATGAGTGTAAGTGCATGTGTTTTTGTGGACATGGTTCTGTCTTTTAAGTTGTTGTATTTTCCCAGATCTGTAGGTCAGGTAGAGGAAGGAAATTTTATGTTTGCATCATGGTGACAGGCTGAAAGCTGCTGTTCATTGTTTTTACAGAACATTCATAGTTATAGTCTACTGGTGTTATACCTTCAGTCATTTTGAATTTGAATTACTTTGACTTTTGAGATTTTTTTTAAAGCATTTTCCTTTTATTATTTCTGAACTTATACTATGTATAAGACAAGTTTGTACAAGATGTAGTTGTAGTTCATTCAACTTTTTTGCAAAGATATTTAACAAATGATTTGTTTAACATTTACATCATGTCGACAACTTCAAGTGTGGTGCACTTGAAATAGAATTTTCTTTAACTAGAGGGTTAATTAGGGCTGGACAATAATTCAATATCAATATGTATCGCGATATAATTTTTTTCAATAACGGTGATATGATTTTTAAACACATTTCCGATATTTCGATATACATTACCAGTGTTTCCCATACATTGATTTATTTGTGCCGTTTGACTTCGTTGAATAAACATGAGCACTGCACGTTTCTAAAACATTAAAATGCAACAACGTCACTTACATTTTTATCACCGCATCTCGTGCGCCACTGATGACGCTCCCTGATGCACACCTAACATTCAAATGCAAATGTTTATTATAAAGAATGAATATTAGTCGAATTTAAAATAAATATTTGCACACCTAACATTCATTAGTACAATCCAATGTATATTCATTCTTTATTCACAATCTCCTCTTCACAGGCAGGCACAGCACTCATTTCAACATGTGTTCGTGTTTGTGTGTGCTGTCTGCGTCACTCTTAGCACGTGCCTATATCGTGTGCTATATCGAACATGTTTTCTATCGTTATCGAAGAAGGTGTACCATCGATAAATATCGATACCGTTTTATCGCCCAGGCCTAGTCTCAGTGTTTTCCCCCCTCTGGAAGTCAGTGGTCACCAAAATGTTTGCTTACCAACATTCTTTTAAATATTTTCTTCTGTGTTCTGCATAAGATATTCATAAAGGTTTGGAAGAACATGAGAGTGAGTAAATGATGACAGAGTTTAACATTTTTGGGTCAATTATCCCTTTAAGACCCATTAGTCAGCTAGTCCACTGACTGAACTTCGACGTATTCGCTGTTGCTGGTAACTGTGCTTGATGCTCTGTGTTTTTAAATGGAAACATCCAAAAAAAATTTCTCTGAGTGAGAAATGATTTATGTTGTGTGTGTATGTGTGTTGCAGATGGGAAGGTTGTTCTGTTAAAACCGAGGATCGCTGTTAGTGATGTATGTTGTTGTACCGTGCCAGTGGAAACTTTGTATGAGACCAGAGCTTCCCCTTCAGAGGGAAACAGTGTTGTTATGTAAGCCAATAACAATGCTTCGAGCTGGCCATGAAGTAGACAATTAAATAACAATAAATATGAAATGTAAACTTAGTGTGAGTGTGTGTGTGTGTGAGAATAGTTACGCATGTATTCCAGGTGTGCTTAAATTATTTTGAGGTATATTTAATAACATTGGTTTACAGTAACAGTACTTTGTATGCAGAGCTTCCCCTGCAGAGGGAAACAGTGTTGTTATGTAAGCCAATAACAGTGCTTCGAGCTGGCCATGAAGTAGACAATTAAATAACAATAAATATGAAATGTAAACTTAGTGTGTGTGTGTGAGTGTGTGTGTGTGTGAGAATAGTTACGCATGTATTCCAGGTGTGCTTAAATTATTTTGAGGTATATTTAATAACATTGGTTTACAGTAACAGTGTTTATGTCTGTAACTAGGGCTGGGTATCGAGTTCGATACTTTTTAGGCACCGACCGAATTGCCTCGATACCATCGAGTATCGAAAAACGTCTCGTCGTTCGGTACCAAATTTCGATACCTAATGCTGAGTTCACACTGCACGATTTTAGCCCGATTTTTCATTCTATTCATTTATTTTTAGAACCTCACACTTTTCTACTCCATTTTAAACGTTGTAAAATTTTAAACAAATTAAGCGCGGTCCACTGCTGCACACGTGCCACGATATCGATACAGGGCCAGCTGTATCGATACTCGTATCGTCAAATCTCTGTGACGATACATCGTCGTATCGATATTTTGAACACAGCACTAATGTTGACTCATAGGGGCGTTCATACAAACAGTGGCAAAGTGACTTGAACTTATTCTCATTTTTTGTGAGAGTTAGCAGTGTCTGTCTAGCTGTGTGAGTAAAAGCAACCGTTGGTGATGCAACAAGTTTTGCAGAGTTGAACTTCATGCAAATGAGTAGCCACTTCCCATGGCGGAACAGACGCAGTAGCTCACATGATACACTGCCGTCTACAGTTGTAGTAGGAATGGCTACAAGAAACCAACAGAGACCTGGCAACCTCCTTAATCACTGTATGTGTGAATGCCTCTTTATGCAAAGGTTTTCCAGGCATTTTGGCCCTCACTTTGAAGTTTAACTTGAGCTTTTGCATGTTTAGTCCTAGTAGTGTTTATGTACACATAGTCCTGTAGTCATACAAATCACAAATGAGTGGATTATTAGTGATTTATTCACAATAATCGACAGTTACACTTTCAGTGACTTTAAAGTGTCTTTTTCGCTGTAGTTTTCGTCATGACAGAAGTAAATAACTCCAGCACGACTACATTAGAATTCCTTCCAAGTTATTTTGAGAAGCTTAATGACTGCTTTGTAAATGCCACTTAAAGCAAGGAATTATGTTCTGCCTTCAACGCACAGTACATTGATCATACGACTTGGTTCACATGAATTCAGACAGCGCCTTTATGTATTGAGAGTCACTTCTTATTTATAGTAGTATAGTGTTGTTGTGATAATTGAAGTGGTTATAAATCAAGAGTAGGATTTGTGTTGCATAACATTTATTTTGGGTGAATGTTGACAGAGCCAATGTTGTTCCAGCCATGTCCACGAGCCAGGTGGTCATGGCAACTACTCTTAAAACTTAAAGTTTTCGTGGTTGAAAGAGACAGAAACTGACGGAAACAGAAAAAGCAGATTTGAAACATCATCTGTAATTTTGCTTTCCATAATGTTTATTTATTTTTTTTACAAATTAATTTTTTTTAATAAATCCCTAACCCCGAATATTAAATTAATATTAAACACTGCTGTATTGCAGTGTTTGAGCTATGGACTTGAATAGTACTTCAGTTCATTCACCATGTTAAAAATGTTGTGTGCTTTTCTGAGCAATCTAACCTTTGTATGGTGGACAATAAATAAGGCAAAAAAAGCCCATTGGCTTGCATTTAAAGGAGGGACTTGACTCGCATGTAGAGACCAGAATACAGACTTTGTAGGTGAATAGGCTAGAGATTTTCATAGGTGGTGGATTTTTTTAAACCAGTATGGTTAGTATTGGATACTTAATTGTGCATGCTCATTTTCTTCTAAATTTTACGTTACTTTTTGCCGCCATCTAATGCTTTAGGGCTGGGTAAAAAATATCGATATCTCGATTTTAATCGATTCACATTTTTACGAAACTATATCGATTCTTAAATCCCAAGAATCGATTAGTCTAGCCTGTTTTCAGTTAATGGACAGAACATTGAAGCGCACCTCCCATCCAATAAATTGCAATAAGCTTTGTGTTTTGTTAATTTTGATATGAAAAAAAGTCTCAGGTTTCAAATTCTGTCCATTGTATTGCAGTATTCAAACAATAAATGCCGTGTTGGTGCTGTTTAATAGTGCCTCAGTTCAACAGACGCGGCAGCGCGTAGCGCACGTGAACCGATCATCTCCTCCACTTTAATACCAGTTTCAGCACAGAATTAACATGACTAAACATCCGAAGGTAAGTTAAAAGAAAGAGTACAACTTTATAATCCGTATCCTGTCTCATGTAATGGCTCAAACAGTGTTTCAGCTGCGCAAAGACGTCAATATAACGGCTTGTAAACAATGTCACGTAACGCCACATTTACCTCAGAAACAAACATATTCTGTGACCATAAACTCGTTAGTCAGCTAGAAAAATAAATTATAGAGAGGAACACTTTGCTAAATATATTCACCAACATATTATAATTTTTACTGTTCTTCCATGTTTAATTTATGCTTAAATAAATCTGTCAAGTTTTTATGACAGCCACCGTTTAAATGTTAATATTTAAAAAAAAAAAATGTAAGTAGAAATATTATTATGTAATTGTAACTTTATTGATTGATACCAGCATGGCGCCGCAAATGGCAGCAAGGACGCTGAGCTCCGCGAGTCTTCTATTGTTTTTGTTTGTTTGTTCTGTGTTTTGTCACTCTTCTTCTATAAGTTTTACCAGAGACGAACTCCTTAACATTAAGCAGCACATCCCAGACAACATTTTTCCGGTTTTTGATTATTCGGACGTTTTGTTGGACATTCTAGTCGGAGGTACAGCGGTGTTGTTCTATATCCAAAATAATCAATATTGAATTGAATCGAATCGCAAGCTTGTGAATGAGAATCAAATCGAATCGTGAAATTTGTGTCAAAACCCA
This sequence comes from Sinocyclocheilus rhinocerous, assembly GCF_001515625.1. Taxonomy (NCBI): domain Eukaryota; kingdom Metazoa; phylum Chordata; class Actinopteri; order Cypriniformes; family Cyprinidae; genus Sinocyclocheilus; species Sinocyclocheilus rhinocerous. The sequence goes on from NW_015637126.1 coordinate 129,200, forward strand.
GCCCTATAATGCTTACTTACAGTTAATCTTCAAAGGCACTAATAATTTAATAAGTTAAATGCAATCTCTAAAAAAAATCTTAAAATATATGCATTTTTCATATTGCAATGTGATTCCTAAATTCACTTGCATTAAACTATTCAGTTTTTATTTTACTTTTATTTGGATGTACATAGTATAATTAGTAGCCTAAATTTTGTCCATAACATAAAAATAACTGATGGTATCAGTATCAGCCAGAACTGTAAAATTGGTGCATCATTAAATTTGACATGAAATGGTTTTGTTTCAGTTTTCTAAATGCTTGCTATTGATCTATTGTGAACAATTCATCCATGCTTATGTTTGTATATTTATTTTTTTAATTTTGACCTTGTAATATTTAAAGTATCATAACTTGATTCATTCATCTCTGTTTTTGAGTGCAGAGCCCAACCTTAAAATCCCCGCCCTACATTTATTCTTTTTTGATAAGCTCTCACAATACAGAAGAAAGGATATTTTGCTAATTTCATGTTAGTGCCTTTTTAATCAATGGGAGAGATTAACATACTAGATTGTGATATTATTGGTCAATATAATTTTTTCCCTGCCCATTGTGGTATTAGGGATAATAACAGTTGTTTTAGAGGTGGTATTTTTTTTTTTAATGAAGATGATATTTTGTTTTGTTTTTTTAAGAATAACATTTCATTTAGGAATCATATGCAGTAGTAAGATTGGGTTTATTTAATTTAGGAAGTAAATAGAGTCAGAGTTATTTCAGGTTAGCTGTGAGCTCAGCTGGGCCGCACTTTCACTGCATCCTACTGTGTGCTGCCATGCTCTCACTTGTCCTCCGACTTCCCCGGGTACAGACGTTACAGGCTCTGTGTGTTGTTGGCAACTGTTTCCAGGAAGTGTTTCCCCTCTCCCACTGACTGGTGTGTAAACAGACTGCCACTTGTTTTCATTTACTGTGTGGTTGTAGAGTGAAAGAGAGGGAAAGATAGTTGAAAAAGAGGGTGGAAAAGTAGAGCAAGATGAATTTAAAGGGGGATAACAAAAGCAAGCTTGTGCGTATGCATGTGTTTATGTGTGAGGGCTGGGTGAAGTCACAATGTAGGAATGTGCCTAGGCCAGACAAGCAGACACGGCCCAGATGACTCTGAGGGAATCCTTGGCACACCCTTACAGGGAACCCCTTCCATCCCTCCTCTCTTTCTCTGCCTTTCCCACCCTCCTTCCTCCCACAAAGGTTTTGTTTGTGTTCAGGCTGGCGGTCGGGCCCAGAAATGCCTACAGAGTATTAGTTTCTCACTAAGAAATCACTCTTGTTCTCTGGTTTGAGGTTTCAGTTTAGCAATTTCCTCAATATTTGCAAGGCAAAATGCACCTAGAACAAGCGAGGTGAAGCGACAGGAAGACAGCATGCCCTGATAAATGCGCGCGCACACACACACACACAACTGGAAAGAGAGGGAAACTCAGGGCCATTACTCCCCCTGTCCTGCCACCCACTTTTTCCACACCACTGGAGGAACATGCTGCTGCTCTGTGAGGCGATTTCTTTCCATAACAGACTTCAGATGAGTTCATATTCCTCTTACATAATATGTTGAATTAGAGCTGAACCCGCTATGGTTATCATGAGCTGCAGACTATGCCAATGGGCTCAGGAAACCAAAAAGAGACCTGCAGTCTTTTGATGCTGTAAAGTGAAAGGTGCCTCAAGATGAATTAGGGAAATGCCTGCACCATTCTTAGCCGACCAGGGCCCGTATTCACAAAACATTTTATCTTACCACTAAGAGTGGTAGTAGCCTAAATAGCAGTAAAAGTAAAAATAGCAGTAAAAGTTTTTAGCTAAGCATTTTCTCTTAAAACCTATTCACAAAGCTGCTGAAACAAACTTTTACTAAGAAATAGACAGAAGTCTTAAGCTAAGAGTAAGGGCGGGGTTGACCTTGTTGCTATGGATGATGTCAGCATACTTACTAACTATGCACACAGTGATTGGCTGATAGTCTCTGTCAGAGATTTATTCATATAAATATTGTAGAGCGCAATATTATGTTGCCATATTCAAATAAAGGTTTTAAAATAAAAATGTTAATTGCCACATTCAAATAAAGATTTTAAAATGCAGGCTAAGTGTCACTAATTAAACAAGTAGGCTATATATTCAGCTAATTGTCAGCCTCTTATATGTATGCTTCTCGTAACCAATTAGTCAATATGCATTAGGGCTGCCCTCGACTAAAGATTTTTCTGGTCGACTAGTAGTCGTTCATTTTAAGCATTAGTCGACTATTAGTCGCACTTTTATTATATATATATACCTTGCTACGTGTACTGCGTTAGGCTAACTGAGACTTGTCATTTGCACTTATATATTGTTGCTCTTTTGTTAGTTTTTGACTGCTTTTATTGTCCTCATTTGTAAGTCGCTTTGGATAAAAGCATCTGCTAAATGACTAAATAAATAAATAAATCTTAAGCTAAGAGTAAGGGCAGGGTTGACCTTGTTGCTATGGATGATGTCAGCATACTTACTATGCACACAGTGATTGGCTGATAGTCTCTGTCAGAGATTTATTCATAGAAATATTGTCAAGTGCCCTGGGCACATGCCCGGTAGGCCCGTGCGTTAATCCGTCCCTGTTGATGGTGGTTTAAAGTGAGTTTTGAGTAAAAGTGGAATATAAATCTTATTTATTGTCTTATGTAGCATGATGTGTGCATGAATGGTCACGTAACACGCGCATTCGGTCGTGTAGTATGAACGGACTTCTGCATATGATCGGAGCTCCACGCAGCTCCCGCACTACTCTCCATTGGAAATGAATGACTTCTGGTCTGTTGTTTGTCGGAGATAGTGTAAAGCCGGCTTGAAACGCAGTGGAAACGCCAGTATAACGAGGATCTTTTCATTTTAAAACAAAAATGTACTAGTGTAAATGTAGCCTTATATCTAAGGGGGCTGGGACGCATTCACACTAGAGCCACATCTCTGAGTGTAACCGGTGTAAACTAGTAGGTGTGTTCGACTTGTTGCAGACCGACTGTGCAGTCTGATCGGTGTATTACAGTACCACGAGAGCTATAGAGAGCAGACTGCTCAGTACGCTTTTGAATCGCTCTCGCGGATGTCAAAACTCTGATCGATCTTCGCCGGGCCATTTGTAGTCGAACACTAGTGATGCAGACTTATTGGCTCACTGACGGTGATGAGATTAACCCCTTAGGTATCGAAATTTGGTACCGAACGACGAGATGTTTTTCGATAATCGATGGTATCGAGGCAATTCGGTCGGTGCCTAAAAAGTATCGAACTTGATACCCAGCCCTGTACATGGTAAGAGGATGTTATTCATTGGTTCATCAAATGGTCACTGAAGTCTTATTGAGGTCAGTGTCATGTTGAATATACAGCAGATATCATAAAATTCAGGGCTCGCAAAACTTCAAAATCCCCAGTAGCCCTTCGGGCAGGCATTCTTCAGATTTTGGTAGCCCAAAATAAATTTAACTAGACCGAATAAAAAAATACATCAGCTGAAATTCACTGCGGACAAATCAGCATGATCAATAACTTCTGTGATTGTACTTTTTCTTCAAATAACAAGTCAAGATAGTAGGGGTGCAACGGATCACAAAATCCATGGTTTGGATCATATCCTTGATTTTGAGTCACAGATCGGATAATTTTTTGGATGAGCAAAAAAAAAAAAGGTTCTTTATTATTTAAAGAGTACTTCTTCGATACCACAGCAAGAACTAGTAACATAGGCTAACTAATAAAGGTCAAACATTTTTAAAGACAAGTGAACCATCAGTAATAAAATAAGGACAAATAAATAAATTACAAGCATAGCCTAGATAAATAAAACAGAACAAAGTAAAAAAATAAAATACTAACATTAGTTTTCAGGTACAGAAATGTAATAATTACGTGTAAAAAAATATGTATTAATTAAATGTAGATTAATCTTTGTTATAGTCTGTGTTTTGTTGTTTGATTAACATTAGGGCTGTCGTGATTCATCGATTTTATTAGACTATTCAATTTTACATTTTTAAAAAAAAAATCCTCGACTTCATTTTGCTTGCGTCGACTAACCGGCAAAATACCGGAAGTGGCGCATTTCACAGACGAGAATGTATAAAACACATTATTAGTCTGTTTTCCAAGGCTGCATGATATATTAAACCCATTTAAAAATAATTATTATATTACATAATTAAGCATAATTGTGAATTCACAAACGCTACGATTTAATTAAATAATTATATGCGATGCAGTTCTAATACAGTATATGCACTTTAATTATTTACATGCGTGTAGTACGTGCGTCACACAGGAACTGTTATCATTTACACGTGTGGAGCGTCTCAAACTCCCATCTCTGCATGTTGTTGTGATTTTTGGTTTATTATAACGTTCATCTGGGAACGCAACTTGCGCCATTTCATCATATTTGTAAGGTAAATCATTTATAAATCTTGTGCGGGAAATTAATCGTTTAGATTAATCGATTAATATATAAATTAGTCGATAGATTAATCGAAATAAAAATAGTCGTTAGTGGCAGCCCTAATTAACATAATGACACAGACAGCAGCAGGTATTTATTGACTGCTGTCCTTTTAAGACCTAATGCACAGATCCAATATAATTATACACATGCGATTTCTTTCTCCACTGTTTACGTTAGGGCTGAACGATTTTGGAAAATAATCTAATTGCGATTTTTTTTTACCAATATTGCGATTGCGATTTAATATGCAATTATTTTTTAAAGCTCTTTATGAGCTATAAATCATTGTATAGTATGACCAACACACTATTAGATGAAGCCGATATTTTCATATTTTCTGCATTTAGCTTTTGAATGACCAGCACCTGCCTGGGTCTGTGCGACTTCATCTATGGCTTTTCTCTTCGCTTTCACAAACCGATCCATCTCCCATTCTAATTACGTCCTTTGGCTGTTTATGGTTTTATTTTTTTATTTTTCTGCTGATGGCCCGCGCTCGACTTGAAGCAGCGCTGCTTAGACCTATGGGTGTGTGTCATCAAAGTACTGCGAGAGCTATAAGAGAGCGTGGACGTCTCCGTATGCTTTCTCTCGCTGTACTTTGATGTCAAAGGCTACACCGATCGATCTTCAAGTGGAACACACCTCTTTACTCTCACGTGTCACGTGACCGAGTGTAATCGCAGTCTCTGCGATTGAAAAATCTTGTTTTTTCATATTGCGATATTATCGCAAATGCAATTAATCGTTCAGCCCTAGTTTACGTTCACTTAAGACATAACTGACTGTGTTTATGAGAATACTTGTAGAGATCATTTTGAGTGTATGTGTCCGTTCAAGCACAAGGATACACTAAAGAGGAATCAATTCTGTGTCTGTTCGTTGTCTGAAACATGGCTCTCTTTGTGCACGCTTTGAGTGAGTGGTGAGTGCACACAGAAAACAGCGTTCAGGTACTGAATTAAGTTCTCTTTCGCCTCTTTGTGTGCTTGAATGTTTAAAATACTTGAATGTTTACACTGGCAGGACATAGAAACACAGACAGATGATCAACTATGATCCGTTTCAGTCTTTTGTCGATCAGCCATTTCAACCGTTTCATCATCAGACTCCGGCTCAAATTGGTAAGGTACAATCAATACCATCTTTTCTATGTATTGACAAGTCTCCAGGGCTGTCATTCCGTCATGGCAATGGGCGCTTTGTTTCCGACACGCGCTGTACGCGGTAGACCAATCCAGAGCTAATCTCTCTACGGCTCTGGACCAATCACAAAGGACTGTGCCATCTGACCAATCACAGCAGTGAGGGCTCACGGAAAGGAGGGGTTTAGAGAGACTGATTCTTTGAACTGCTTCGCACGAGTCGTTTACGAATCATTTAGAAATTAGGTCAAATTAAATTATTTTTTGAGAAAACTAACGTGTTTTTTTACCTTGCATGCATGTAAACCTGTTTTAGGTGACTCATAAAACAATATTAGCAACCTTAAAAATGGCATAATAGGGGCACTTTAAACTAGAACTTGTTTATCTATAATTCAAAGTATTGAACTGATTTGATGAGGTCTGCCAGTGCTTCTGTAGCTGATAATTCAGAGGAGAAAGGAAAACTGTATGGGATATTCTTGCTTCCTGTAATGTATGCACAGGGCCCCTAAAGATAAAAGAATGACTCTCAGTTATCGGAGCATTTGAAGTACATCATTGCACTTATATAACATAGACGGAGCACTCGACTTCAGATTCTCAGGCTCTCTAGTACAGACAGATCTCATAGCCTGAGGAAAGATAAAGAGAAGAATCTGCTCTGTTCTTCAAAGCAGAACTCTTTCATGCCTTTCTCCCTCCCTCTCATTCACTTGTACATCTGAACGGTCTCATTCCCTCCATTCATGCTTGTTTAGTTACGAAAAAAACATTAAAAAGCCGAGTAAGACTGAACATTATTAAGTAAACATGCAGTCACGATTGCTTGTGTTTTTCCCCCATGCTATTTTTTTCCAAGTGTTGCTGGAAATTCAGTCATTGATGGGCCAAATGTGTGACTATTTGGATGTGTTTCTTGTTTTTTGAAAGAGAAATGGGAATCTTGATGCTTTACCACTGTGTAATTTCACTGCTGCAGGTCTTCTGCCACATGCCAATTTCATCTTGGTTTCCACTGCATGTGCATCAAGCCTGTTCCCATCTGCAGTCGTGAACCGTGAAGACGTCATGACTTGCATGACTCCTTCCCAGCTTTTCCCTGAATGTATGATTATGAGACAAAAATTGTGTTAATCAAGAATGAGAGATGAAAGGAGTCAAGATATTCGTCTTACTGAGACAGGGAAGTCCCCTTTCCATAAGTCAGAGACAAAGGCAAGTGCAATCAAGCTTTTCTTGGTTATCAGAACTGATATGGATGCAGGCTTTCACTCTGAGCAGAATGGCGGGGAAACTCCTGATAGTATCCACACAACGCAAGGCTAAACTTGACCTAAGTACACACAAACACATGCTCGTTGGAATTCAGGAACAACCTGTATTTTTTCTCGCTATCTTTTGGGTCTGTTCCAAGGATTTTCCATTGTGCTTTCTCTAGGTCCATTCAAGAACAGTCTCCCAGAAACAAACTCTTCTTGTACACGTTGGCGTACCTTTTATCAAGCGATTGTACCTATAGCAGCATCAGCATGAACTGATTATTAATGAGGTCACTATTTCCCCACGCGGACGGACATGCACGCTAATTGGCTGCGAATCCTCAAGATTTCAGGGTAGAGCCTCAACAAAGAGGGCATCTGTGTTGTAATTATGATGCGTGTGTGTGTGTGTGTGTGTGAGAGAGAGGTCTGTGAAGCTCCGCCCCCTCCCACTCTCCACATGCTCTTCAGCTCCCACACGCTTTGACTCGAGAATCTTCTTGAACTGACTAAACAGCAGTGTAGGCCACAGAGCGCATCTATGTCGTATGATTCCTGTACAATGCCAGAAATGTTTGTTTCATCATGAAATTCTCCCTCTTTAAGAGAGGAAGCACATTCACTAAACAAACGCCATCACAGTTGGTGGTCCATCTGTACATTTTCCACCCAAGATGATATTCTTTGTGTGCAATGGTTGTGGTTTACATTCAGCATGTCATTTGTGAATGTACCTCCTATGGATTTTATTACATCACTCTACTGTAGAAGCTCAGAGAAGCCCACATCACATTACTTTGAATGGATTCGATTTTTAAAAAAAATTTTTTTATAAATATTGTGTACATTTTTTTGTGATAAGTGAGGATGCACTGATATTAAATTCTGGCCCATCTCTATAAGCTGATCATTTTATCAGGCAGTAATGAATAAATATGATGTTAAAATTCTATAGTTAAAGTCAGCCCCGCCCTTTTTTACAATCAACCTTTTTATGTTTTTTAAGATTAATTTTAAATGAGTGTTAGATGCCGGGGAAGGTATTGCAGTTTGTTTTTGCAATGTAGGAATCTTTGTAGAGAATGGCTCAGATACTGCAAAAAATCGCATATCTATTCTGCAGAGAGAAGAAGTCCATTAATCCTAAATCAATATTTACCTACGCTAATCTGTAATCTTCTGGTTTAGTATTGCACTGCATGTCTCTGTGTATTTAACATTCAGGCAGAAAATGAAGCCATCTCGCACCATCACAGGCAGTGCAGTGAGATGTAAAAGAAACTGTTTAAACAACGTTTTTACCGTATGGCCTTTCTAACAGAATACCCTCTGTTTTGTCCTCTCTTTCTCTCTCTCCCCTCGTACCCTGCCTCTCATTCCACTACGGATTGCCTCGCCGTGTTTTGACTGACAGAGCTCCCAGCCGAAGAAGGTAAATATTGATCTTTCCATCATGTTGTTACTGCTCTCTCTTTATGGGTTGCACCGTTAGCACGGGCTCAGTCATTTTACTAGAGAGGTAAACTTTTAAGACTTAGTTTAAGACTATGCACACATGCACTGCGTTATAACTGTGGTTTCCCAATGTCTTGGTGCAAACTTAACTTAAGACCCGCTTGTCATTGAATATTTAAAAATGTTGTCTGTTTGTCATCCTCATATTCGTCTCTCTCACAGGTAAATCATTGTGCGACTTGGTGGTGGAGCAGTTTGAGGACCTCCTGGTGAGGATTCTGCTGCTGGCAGCCTGCGTGTCTTTCGTAAGTGACTTTCTTTCTGGTTTACATGTGCTTCAGAAATTGTGTTTTATTTCCAGCAAAATAAATAGTATGACAGCTAGGGATGGGTATCGTTAAGGTTTTAACGGTTTTACTATTATTACCGATACTGCTTATCGATTCGGTACTTTAACGGTATTCTTGTACCGATAAGAATACCGTTAAAGTACCGAATCGATAAGCAGTATATATATATATGACAAATTAAGAGCTGAATTAACATTGCTTTATATTCTGAAATGTAAAATAAATATTTATTGAAATGAATATAAAACATCAATTTGTAAATGCACCAGTGTGCAGGCATTTTTAGTGTTTTATACATTAGATAAGATACAGTAAGAACAAGAACAAAGAAACAAAGTAAAACAAACTGACAAATACAATTATGTTGCGCGTGCTGAAGCTCCTCCGCGTGGGCACGATCTCGCTTCTGAATTGCGAATAGCAAAAATGCATCATAGACAAATGTTTGAAAAACAGCTGGCGACTCTGGTGAGATAGAATTTGCAAGATAATGTATATATAGCAATAATAAATGTATGTGTGTTTTATTAATTTCTCCAGTACCGATAACAGAACCGTTAACGTCAGAGCTTATCGATACTTCGGTCTTTCATAATTTAGCCCCGGGACCGATTAAATACCGGGTTTCGGTACCCATCCCTAATGACAGCCAGACCCCACCATAAGTTTTATAGCAATTATAGTTCATGCATTAGGTGAGGTAATGCAGTACACAAGACCATCTATCACATCCAGATTGCATTCTGGTGTGCTAAACCTCGAATTTCACTAAATGATTGTCAATAATCAGAGCGTGGAAGAGATATTAAGTGAGAGAGGGATTTTTTTATCTCCCCCTTTCATTTTTAAAATCTGTCTTTGTAGTCAAATGATATATGTAAAACCTTCACCAGGACTCATTTGTGTGGTTTAAGGTCATTTACCTGGGTGTCTTGTGCTCTGTGGATCTTATTTTCATCAAAGAACGCAGGTATATGAATGAGGTGACTTAAAGTCAAAGCTTATTTGTACATAAACCATGTCAGAAAACTCCAAAGAAACTAGATCTGCATTCAGCACTCTTTTCAGTTAGGCCTTGGAAAGAAAGCAATAAAGATCTTCAGCACTGCACATTTATCACCTGCGAGATCGGTGCAGTAGTGTATCTCAATAGTGCTATGTCAGGTATAAGTCTTTTAATTGGATATGTGTAAAACTACATACTTTCATCATCGGCTGCTCAGTTAAGGAAGCACTGTAAAATAAGACTCATTTAGGGTCTGGTTAACCAAATGTTTGTTATGGGCTTACAGTAGGACACTCTTTTGTGGAGATAGAGCACAACAGAATGGAACAGACCAATCATGACATGTTTTTCAAAGTTAAAGTATTTTTAAATTGACACGTCATCCTAAAAATGCAATGATCATGGTGCAAGATGCAGAAAAAACGGTGTGAGACATTGCACAAATAGGATGAATTCAGAGGCACAAATGATCTCAAGTTTATAGTGTCGAAAGTCCAACAGCTGTCTCACCCTCTCAGCTGCCTAAAATTTTCTCTGAGAAGTGTGTAAATTCATGAGAGTTATAGAACCACAGCTAAAAATATTTAGAATAATATATCTATAATAATAATATTATACACTACCTTTCAAAAGTTTGAGGTCGGTAATATTTGTTTAATGCTTTAGCAAGAAACTTTTATGCTCACTAAGGCTACATTTATTTGATCAAAAATACAGTGAAAATTTTGTGAAATTACAATTTTAAATAACTTCTATTTTAATATAATTTAAAATTCAATTTATTTAAAACATTATATCTTTGTCACTTTTGTTCAATTTATTGCATCCTTGCTGACTCTAAACTGACTTCAAAATAGAGTAGAGTAGAGTAGTAAACTAGAGTAGATAAACTATCCTTATGTTGTGACGTAATGATTGTGTTGCTGTGGTTCTGCTGAGCAGGACTCCAGACTTTCCAAAACTCTGACTTGTTAAACTGGTTAGCACAGTCTGTTTTTCTTATTGGCTTTTATGAATTTACCTTTTTATGAACTTTCCGTCTGACTTCAAGTAGCAACAGGGGCCACGGTCGAACCACTCTAGCCCACCGCCGTTCTGTGAGAGTAATATAACATGAGCACGCACACGCTCTTGCTCACCCGCAGTGGAACGGACAGTCAGACACTCCTATGTTTGTGTTTTTTTTTTTTTTTTGCAATAACACATTAGCTGCTGTGGTCTTTGTGTACATGCTTTTTTTCCCAGACATCTGCGGTACATCAGCTTTTGGAACTCTGCTCATGTCATCTATCATAGTGTCTTTCATCCTATGTTTATTGTCTAAACCGTGGTTAAATTCTATGAGGCGAGCAGCAGTCTTCCGACCACTGGAGTCCTGTGGAGCACTTGAAACTGATAAAAATATTGCATTAGACCTCCCAGAAAGCCTTGTGTGTGCTGGACAAATGCTATGGTGCAATGGAAATACTCCGGGGAGATCAGCCCAGTCTTGGATCTCATTTGTGTGCCTTTTTGAATATATTAAAATCTGAATCTTTAGCATTCAGCTTTCCTGACTTTTTTGCATGTTATGAGAACAAAGCCGTTGGTATCTAAGCGACGGAGGAGCCACAGAGACAAAAATGTAGTTGTTGTTTGTTTTTTTTTGAAGTGTTGTGTTATGAGGGTATGATAGCCTGACTCATTCTAGAACAGCATGTGCTGGGAATGAAAGCTATTGGATGGAAACAAGCAAATCTACATGTGCAGCCATGGTTGCCCATTTTCATTTGAGTTCATTTCAGATAACTAGCTGTATTGCTTCTGTCCTGATGAGTTTACCGTTCCTTTTCTGTCATCTTTCATTTTTCATTTCAGCTGTTTCTAACATCCTTCTTGCATAGATCTGGTCCGTCTATTACTGGTGTACAGTGCTCTCCGCATTATCAGTCACGGCTTTAGAAGATCTCTGGCTCTGACTGTACATCAGTATAATGTCATTTAGCTATTTTCTATTAGACAATAGAAAAACTGATCCAAAGTCTAGTAATTGTAGGGGAATGCATTCATTGTATCTGAAAGGGATAGTTCACCCAAAAATGTAAATTCTGTCATCATATACTCACCCTCCATATATTTTACAACCTGAATGACTGACTTTCTTCTGTGGAACACAAAAGAGGATGCTTTGAAGTCTTAGAAAAATGTTTAAACTAATAGCGGTTTGTTTGCCGTTGTTTGTAAGCGGAACCGATCTAGTGAGTCCATTTGTATTCTGTTTGAAGTGTAAAAACTCGAGGGAATGCAGAGAGGATCTTCAGTCTACTGATATTTATGAGTGAATAGACCTCAGTCAGACAAGTAGCCCAGAGCCATGACTTGACAGGATTTAGCTGAGCTCTGTGATCTAAACTCTAAGCCACTCATCTGTGTGGCTTTCCTCAGTATTTCAGTAATTGTCATCTTTCCACCCGTTTTGTTTTATGGACTTCTTTTTGCTCTTCATCACTGTCTCATTCTGCCTCTTCGATTTTTTTTTGGTCTGTGCATTCACTACCCCCTCATTTGCCTGCCCATCTTATTTCACGGTTACTCAGGGATTTAAAGAAGCCTCTGCGTGGGACCCATCAGTTTGTAATGAAAGGTTAAAGACAGACTGCTCTATGACTGATCTGTATCTAAGTTGCTTAGAATTAGGTGGAAGGAGAGAGAGCACTGTATAAATGCGTAATATGAAAGGTCTGTGAAGGACACCATAACTTGTCTATAAAGAAAGTACATGAAGTACATACAATTATTAGTGTATTCATGGCCATACAACTTAACCTCTCCCTCATCTTTTTTTTTTTCTCTCTTCCGCTCTCTATCCCTCCCCTTAATTTTTTACTTTAAGACATCCAAAAAGTCAATATCAGTTTTGTTTTTTTTGCTGCCTCTAACTATCCTTTTATAGAAATTGTTGACTTTTAGTGCCATTGAACAAATCTTTCAGGTCAATTCACGTCATACTTTTCCGGAGTTTCAATCTCTAATGTGAAGTTGAACAGATGAACACTGTCAGAAAGTAATGAACTTCAAGGCTGTCTCTGCGATCTGCAAAAATTAAGCTGTCACATTCCATTCCAGCTGGATTTACACTCTACACTCTTAAAAATAAAGGTGCTTCACGATGCCATAGAAGAACCTTTTTGTCCAAATGGTTCCATAAAGTTTAACATCTGAAGAACCTTTCTGTTTCACAAAAGGTTCTTTGTGGTGAAAGAAGGTTCTTCAGATTATAAAAAGGTAAGAAAGAGATGGTTCTTTAAAGAACCTTTGACTGAATGGTTCTTTGTGGAACCAAAAATGGTTCTTCTATGGCATCGCTTGAAGAACCTTTTGAAGCACCTTTATTTTAAGAGTGTATATTTACCTTATCATGCATATTGCTTGAACTGCTTTTTAGATTCTAAGGTAACTTGGGTTTTTCTGAAAATGCCTCCCACCCCAAACTCCCACATATATGCCCGGGGCATGTACCTGATGGCATGATTTCACTGGAATATTTGTAACGGGTGTGGAATGATCCTGTATCTTGTTTCATAACAGACAGATCCTGATGTTTATTATACTGTTTATTAAACAGTGGTACTACTGTCGGGTCCTTGGGGCTCAACAGAAAGGACTTTTTCAGTTGTTTATTAGTAATACTTATTAATAATACGTATTGTTTATTATTAATACTTATTATTAATTTATTAATACTTTGCTTTCTCTGCCAACAGAAGATGTTTTTTTGTGTTTATGAAAGAAGTCTGCTCTCCAAGGCTGCATTTGTTTGATCAGAAATACAGTAAAAACTAGGGATGCACCGATACCACTTTTTCCAGTACTCGCCCGATACCGATACTTTTATTTTTGGTACTTGCCGATACCGAGTACCGATACCGATAGCCAAAAGAGTATGTATAATGTTAGTTGGTTAACTTCATTTATCAAATAGATACAGTCAAGCTCAAACAAGCAAAACACGCGCAACGCGTACACGTATTTGTACTGGTGCAGAATGAAAGGGACAAGTACAGCCTAGCGCATTTCACACAGGCTGCTAGATTCATGTGTGTATCGGCGTTTGGTATCGGGGCATTTTAATGAGTACGAGTACGAGTACAGGAGCTCAGTATCGGGCATCCGATACTGAGTAAAAACAGTAATGTTGTGAAATATTATTGAAATTTTACAAATTGTTACAAACTGTTTTCTATTTGAATATATTTTAAAATGTAATTTATTCCTGTGATGGCAACTATTTTTTCAGAAGCCATTACTCCAGTATTCAGAAATTGAAATAATTTGTAACATTATAAATGTCTTTACTGACATTTTTGATCAATTCAATGTGTCCTTGCTAAATAAAAGTTACAATTAATTTCTTAATTTCTTTTCCCAAACTTATGGAAGTGAATAGAATGGTGTAGAAATGTAGTGTGTCTATAATTTTTTTTTTTTTTTTAAGAATGTGTGAATTCTCATTTCAGTAACCTTAACAGAACTGAGCTTTGAATGTGAGGTAGGTGTAATATATGTTGTGTTTGTTCATTAGGTGTTGGCACTGTTTGAGGAGGGGGAGGAGTCGACCACAGCTTTCGTGGAGCCTATTGTCATCCTGCTCATTCTGGTGGCCAACGCAGTCATTGGAGTCTGGCAGGTGTGTGTGTGTGTGTGTGGGCTTAGAAAACTGAAGGACCATAAAGAATTTCAACTAATGATCAAATCTATCTTCTCAATGAGTAATGTCAGAACAGCGAGTCTGCTTGATGTCCTGCTGTTAACATGAGATATACTATTACTACTACTACTACTACTTCTACTACTATATTACAGTCTTCTGTTCCTAAACATGACAAATGATTATCAGGTGTTCAGATTTGTTTATTAGTGTGTACATAAGGATGTGACATGTAATTTACATGTATAACACAATATCTGGACACAGCAGTGGACTGCAATGACAGTGTATTCTGGGAAATTGAGGAAAGAGGAAAAGTTGTGTATGTTATGCCTGTTACACCTTATTAGAACTATTGATATTAATGATGCATCTGTTGACATTTTGTCTGATACCAAGAGCTGATAATTCTGTTGCTGTCAACTGATACGATGGCCAGTATTTATTTATTTTTTTTAATATTTGATTTATAATATAAATTGTAATATAATGAATTATAATATTATATTTTAATTAATATTATTTGTATGTTCTAATATTCATTTTAATATGATAAATTATTGTATTTTTATTACAATTTTTTGCCTTTCTATTATTTTCATGCTCATAACAGAACATTTAAATGTACAGCAAGAGAGCTAGATAACCGTTTATTTCTTTTGAAACCTGTAAGAGTAGGCTACGGTTGTTTTAGCCTAATCAGACCAGTGGCATAAATTAAACAAAATAAAATATGGGCTGTTACCGATGCAATGCATGTATGTCCTTGCTGATGCTTTTGTGTGGTTTTATATGGTCTCAGGAGCGAAATGCAGAGAATGCCATCGAGGCTCTGAAAGAATACGAGCCAGAGATGGGCAAAGTCTACCGCATAAACCGCACGGCTGTCCAGATGATTAAAGCTCGAGACATTGTGCCTGGAGATATTGTGGAGGTTTCTGGTAAGCTTGGACCTGTTTCTACTCTTTCCCATTCCCTCATAATTTTTTCTACTATCTCTCTGCCCATTTGATAAAACCTCATCTACTCTCAGTCTCTTCCCTTGAGTAAAGAGAGGTACTCAAATCTGCAGAGAGATGATGTTTGTGGAACAATAAGGATACTCCACAGCCTCCAGCTTGAGTACTGTGGACATTTGGAGGATTCTGCTGAACATTTACCTATGTGGTCTGACATAATATGCAGTAGAGGTGGCCCAGTCCTTTTTTCCCTTATTCCAGTCATCACCACCTCTCGCTGTACCCAAAACACACAAACACAGGCTGTCGTTTTCTCTAGTCTTCCCTTTGGCCTATGTGTGGCTGCCCAGAGTATGTGTGTTTGTGTGCATTTCACCGCAACTGTGCCCTGAACGGGAGCCCTTCAGGGTTTCTCTCTCTGTGTGTGTGCATGGGCTCCTTGCCAAAAACTTGAAAGCAGAGCAGGAATATCCCAGTCTGTCTTACGTAAGTGGCTTTCCTGTGAGTATGAGGGTGCCAAGCAGAGACATGCAGGAAAAATCTGTGTGTGTGTGTGTGTGTGTGTGTGTGTGTGTATTCTGTTCTTTGTACAAGGGTGAAAAGTGACAATAGTACTCTTTCTCTCTTACCTCTTTTTTTTTTTCCACACTGTCAGTCCCACCGTTCTCCACATTCATGTGACTACAGGTTTGCCAATGCCTCCCTCACACATAAAACATGCCCACTCTCTGTTGGGGATCCTGCCAGTGCATATGTAGACAATGATATAAAAATAGACCTGTTGTCATTCTGTTATGGATTGACCGTATCTGTGGATCACACGCACTCATATAAATATGCTGGTCTTGGCTTCGAATTAATCAGTGTTTGCTTCTTTAAACCCCTGCTTGCTAATGATCTCCAGTCTGCGTCAGCCAAGTGTGGAGTAGAAGAGATGAGGGGAAAGGAGATGACAGCAAGGATCTGCTTTTCACAACAGTGAAAACAAAAGAAGGATCGGACTAATAGTCCCTGTGTAACACCATAAGATTTCCTGATTCATGCTCGAGAGCATCCGCATTCATTCAGAAACATGGATGCGGCCACATCGCTGTGAATGGGAGTGAAAGTGAGAGAGTCAAAGATGAGACTGGTGCGGGGGCAGTGGGAGGGAACATGCGTATGGAGAGATACAGAATGTGTGAGGGAGGTAGAGAAGGGAGAGCAGTGCGAAAGCGTGAAAGACAGATGAGCAGGAGGGCGCGATAAATGCAGCAAGATGCATAGAGAAAGAGAGACCGATGGAATTAAAGAGATGGGGATGAGATGTGGGTTACATTACCTGTCTTAGCAGCACGGTGGTAACAAGCGTCTCTTTGTTCAGATGCACTGTTTGGTCTTATGCCTTGACAAGCCTGCATTCCAGCGGCCAGATTCTCCTCTCTGCGCACGAACATGCACTCCCGCTGTCAGACTTCACCCCCTGACACCTATGGGCTATATCACCATGGTAACCAGCCCCAGAGTCCCTTCCATGTCAAGGTCAAACTGACAGACATGTAAAGTAACTAGCAGACATCACTGTCAGTCCAGATGTTTCCAGCATCAAGTTTCTGTCTTTCCTGAAAGCAAAAATTGTGCCACAATGCAACAAAATTACACCCAGTCAGTCCATATTTTAAGTTATGTACAGCTATGTTAAAGTACAGCTGTGTTGAATGGGATTCTGGACCAATGAGATGTAACTGGGGGAGATAACAAACAAAATGCAACTGAAATAAAAATAATGCAACCAACAAAAAGTGTGCATCGTGGTTTGTGCCTGGAAAGGAAAGCAAATCAGATTTTCATATGAGAAATAGGATTTATTTTTATTTATTTATTTTTAAATAGGAAAAGTAATCAGATGTAAACTTAATGCCAACTTAACAAGAACTAAATATTTACCACATATTTTACACCATTCACAGTTTAAATGTATATTTACACATAAAAAATATATTTAACTACCTTATATTTTAGAAAGGTGGTCATTTGCAAGTGGGTTCATTGTATCTAGGGATCATGACATCAAAAATGCTGACAAACTCATTTTGAACATACACTTTTAATTTTTGTTGCTGTGTAGTTAAACACCATGGCCAGTTTGATAGATATTTTTGGATTGCGAGTGAGATATTTGACATTTTCCTCTTGCTGAGGCCTTGAGCACTTCCCAGCCTCCAAGCTGAACAAAAACTAGACAAGGTGAATTAGTCCGTGGGGAGAAGAGGAGAGGTGTTTCCACACCAGAAGTCTGTGAGGGTGGAAACGGCTGGCATTCTATGTATCTTCTGTACTTTGTTATCATTGGTAGTGGTGGAAAGCGAGATGCCACTTAGGCTTAAGATCTGTCCGCTGGTTTATAGCCACGAGAATCCACTAACGAGGTGTAGACACATTCACCCACATGCTGAGCTGCTTGTGCTGAGTTCATGGGTTATAGTCGTAGCATTTAACAAGTCCTGTTCAGTAAGTGGGAAGTACTGGCAGGACAGAGGTGTTGTCAGCTGCATCTGCTGAAATATTTCTCAATTTCTGTCTAACCCGACTATGCCGATGACATAATCGTGTTGCTAAGCACTATCAAACATGTGTAAGCAAACACACAACAACCCCAACCTAAAATAAAACTTTCAGTTTCTCTAGAGGTTCAATGAAAATTACACATCGGAAAAAAAAGCACTTGTGAGAACTATAAATTGATTACTACAAAAAACAAAAACTAAAAAGTCATTCTAAACAAATGCCAACCAAAAATATGACCCACAACCCATTCCCCTTTCCTCGCTGCAGAGTCTTTCCTGTACCCGCCATTCGTGAGAGGCAATTCCATCGGAACTTTTGGCGCAGACCACCACCAAGAGAATTGGAGGTTGGAAAACAGTGTTCAGCCTTTTTTTTTTTTTTTACAGATATTTATAGATTATTTACACTTTTCAATTTCCAGTCAGTCTAGCATTGTGTCAGCGTTAGGCCAACGTTATGGTTGCGGTGATCACAGTGTCTGAAGTGGAACTTTCCCTCAGCTGTTGTGAAGGCTCAAAAATAAAATTTTCACTCCATTAGAATATCCAAGGAACCAGAAGGGGGTTTATGGAAAGCCTGGAGACTTGGAAAGATGAGTAACAGTGAAGCATCAACTGTGTTTTTTGAAAATAAATTAACTTTAGTCCCATCATCTTTTAGTCATACCCACAGGCTCTTAGATCGTTTTGATCAGCATATGCAAACATCTTGAACTCGCCAGCCTCTGTTATTACACCATTCCACATTTACAAGTAAGCATGTGTCACCCCTTCTAATCAAGTTTATGCTCGATGTCCATAGAGGCCTGTTTCCTGCTATCAGATGCTTTCCATCTACTGTCATAATGTCTGTGTGTATTTAGCTCACTTTGCATTGTTCTGGCTTGGTATAGCAAAAAGCGGTTCGCATTAGCATTTAGATGGGTTCAGTACCCATTCACAGTGTGACCGAGTGGGTGGGAGACACCGCTGAGGGGGGAGAGAGAGAGAGTGATAAAGTCCAAGAAAGAGAAGAGAAAGGTCCGTTGTTCTGGGAGCATAAACAGGTTCCTGCCCACCGTGCCCTCTCTATCCCCACTCCCACGCAGAGCAGCCCCTGATGCGGGTGTTGTCTCCCTCGTCAGAGACCCCAAGGCTGATGTGAGCCATTCCTGCGACGTGGGAGGAAGAGAGACTGCACGGCTGAGAAATTGTGTCCAGAGGGTTAAAGCAGAAAGAATAGAGAAAGAAAGATGTGATGAGAGGATGTTTTACTGTACATGATAATATTATGCAAGATCATGTGACTAACAAACGATTTATTGTGCAGCGAAACAGAAAGACTGACTGACGATACCTTTTTTTTTTCATCCTTTGAAAACGCTAACATACAACATTCTTCAGAGTTTCACTTAAGCATAATTTTTTTTTCCTAGACCGTCCGGACCGCTCATCCACTATCTGTCTAACAGTGTGTAAGAGACTAATGGGAAGTGTGGCTGCTCTCTTGCATACCTTGCTGCCCCTAGGCACCTCCAGCTCAGCCTAAGGGTTTAAATGGAGTATAATTACGACACAAAGGCTCTCTAATTACTAGGGATGCACCGATACCACTTTTTCCAGTACTCGCCCAATACCGATACTTTTATTTTTGGTACTTACCGATACCGAGTACCGCTACCGATATTTTTATTGCATTTGTACATTTTTTTTATATTGGGTACAGAAACCAAAAGAGTATGTATAATGTTAGTTGGTTAACTTCATTTATCAAATAGATACAGTCAAACCAAAATCTATTTAGACACCTTCATCTTTTCTCACATTATCACAGTTTATTCGCTATAGTTTAGAAAATGGTAATAAAATATGACAAGAACTCAGAGTTAAACTGAGTCAGAACAAATTCAGCTTGATAATGTCACATAACTTTGATAGAAAGGTATGTAATAGATTACAATCAACCAAAAATTAGACAGCTGTTAGTATGACAGTATTTACACAACTATGAATACTTTGTCGGGCAACCCTTAGCCTCAATGACAGCCTGTAGTCTCCTGGGCATGCTGTCATCCAGCTTCATGCAAACCTCAACTTCAGTTTTTTTCCCTTTTACATATCCGACCGAACTACAAACTTTCCAGTGATGTCTGTGAGAAAGGTATATTCACTCGACAAGCTCGCGCATCTGCGCCGCCGCACGCTCAGTCCACTCAGCGTGCTTTGGTTATCAGCTCGCGCACATCAGCTATACTGAAAGTTTAACGTTATATTTGTTGCATACATATACTTCGTGGTAGACATCCTAAACTCCATTCTGCTGTCTGTTGTTCTTTTGTCGGTGTTTCTTTGTCTGAATATGGCACTTATCACATGCTGTGTGGTATCGGCGTTTGGTATCTGGGCATTTTAACGAGTACGAGTACAGGAGCTCAGTATCGGGCCCTGCATCCCTACTAATTGCTGTAAAATGTCCGTTAAGTGCCCCGCAGCCTCTTTGTCCTGGTCCAGGAGCTATATGACATGGGGATGAGAATTTGCAAGCTCACTGACACCTACTGCAAGTTTATTGGTAGACCTGGAAACTTCACACTGTTTCCATAGGTTCTATGGAATGGTTTGGAACATTGTATTGTAATAAGTAATTAAAGGGATAGTTCACCCAAAAATGAAAATTCTGTCATTAATTACTTACCCTCATGTCGTTCCAAACCCATAAGACGATGGGAAGTCGTGGCCTAATGGTTAGAGAGTCGGACTCGTAGCCCAAAGGTTGCGGGGTCGAGTCTCGTACCGGCAGGGATTGTAGGTGGGGGGAGTGAATGTACAGCGCTCTCTCCCACCTTCAATACCACGACTGAGGTGCCCTTGAGCAAGGCACCGAACCCCCAACTGCTCCCCGGGCGCCGCAGCAAAAAAAAAATGGCTGCCCACTGCTCCGGGTGTGTGTTCACGGTGTGTGTTTTTCACTGCTGTGTGTGTGCACTTTGGATGGGATAAATGTGTATGTATATATATATATATATATATATATATATAATGTATATGTATTAAAATAGAAAACAGTTATGTTCAATCGTAATAATAATTTACAGTATTACTGTTTTTACTGTATTTTTGATCAAATAAATGCAGTCTTGTTGTTCATACTTTTTTCAAAAGCACTGAAAATTATTAGAGACCCCAAACATTTGAATAGAATTGTACTAGAGTGTATATGTAGAATGATGGACATGAATTCAGAGGAAATCTCTGGAGCTTTCTGTGAAAATGTATGCGTTTAGATTCCAAGTAGATGTAGTTGTGCATATGCCATAGCTCACAATAGATTGGCAAGGCGTTTGTTTAATGCAGTTTTCAGAAAGAGACTCATTTTTGTTTTTTGCTCATTTTCAATGTGCTCGACTTGTGATTTGCTGTATCATCCGTTGTTTGTGCTGTGAATGCACAAGCAGATCCCTGCAGCTTGTGTGATAAGTGTATATGAAGCTTTGTCTTGATGTCTCAGGTAGGACAGAGCAAAGGTTCATTAAGTCAAGCTACTACACAATATTTATTGCTCAAAGGCTAAACGGCTGCAAGAACTCACAAAACCCAGCTGAAAACAACACATATTGACTGATTCTGTCTCATCTAACTGGCTGGGCTTTTCCCACCTCTTTTTTTTCTTTTGTATTAGAAACACTTTTTTTTCTTGTAAACATTGTGCATGAACCGAATATTGATCACTCTGTGTTCTCTCATCAACTGGCTATCGAGCGGTGTTCCAGTGTGTCTGCAGTTAGTCTTCGAGGTAGTCTCTCTCTCTCTCTCTCTCTCTCTCTCGCTCTTTTTTTTTTTTTTGTTTTTTTTTTTTTTTTTTACTGGCTTTTTCCCTTTTCAGTGGGAAAAGGGTAAGAGTAGCCTTAAATGATGGCTGTGCACGGTCTTATTTCATGTTTATGATTGCCGTTATGACCCCTCAGGCATATGTCGTACACTTTTTTTCGACTTGTCACATTAATCTGTAATGTAAGAGTGTCTTTGCCTATTTTTTAATCAAGTTACTCTCAACCCATTTTGTTTTCTAGTTGGAGACAAGGTGCCAGCAGATATCAGGATCACTTCAATCAAATCCACCACCCTAAGAGTGGACCAGTCCATTCTCACAGGTACTGTGGACGTCAGAGCTGCACAGCTTAACATTTCACTGCTCAGTTCTCAGTATAACTTGATTTAAAACTACCAATGTGTTCTTTAGGCGAGTCTGTGTCTGTTATCAAACACACTGATCCCGTGCCAGATCCACGAGCTGTCAATCAAGACAAAAAGAACATGCTGTTTTCTGTAAGCACTTCACTTCCTGTTTTAAGAGGGGAACTTTCTCATGTGCATATAAGCAGCAGCTTATTTGCATATAAATATTACTTCATGAATATTTTCTGCTTACGTACCTCATAGCATTTTTAGTCTTGTCATGCATTACATAATTATTATTTGCTTTCTTTGTGTCTTCGAGTTTTTCTTGCTTTTTTCTTTGTCTCTCTAGTTTGCAGAATGTCGTGCTCCTGGAGAGCTACAGTCCTGCAGACTTTAGTTCCAACCCTGCTCCAGCACACCTGTCTGTAATTATCAAGCAACCCTGAACACCTTGATTAGCTGGTTCAGGTGTGTTTGATTGGGGTTAGAGCGGAAATCTGCAGGATGGTAGCTCTCCAGGAGCAGGGTTGGACACCCCTGCTGTAGGATATAGTAAGACTTAAGTATTCTGTTCAGTCTAAACATGCTCTTCCTGTCTGCGTTCATTTGCAGTCATTCAGATGCTCTAAGTAGACATGCATTTGTCCGCTCTCAATCCACTTAGGTTGCGTTAACATCATCTGGGGACAGGGAACACCCCAGGTGACGTTATTGGCCTAGTGAGTGACAGTATAACGTCAGAGTTAATGCAGTCTGCCTGTTTTCATCTTAAGTCATTTAAAATAAACTGTATATGGCCTATGTGCTTTTATAGTCCAGCTTTATGCATTTTCCAACACATCATGGTAATGAAAGATGTAGTTTCCTATTAGGGGAAAATCTCCCTAATGACATTATAGCCAACTCCACACAAGTCAATGATTTTTCCAAGCTACGTTTTAGCAAATTATATGGGACTGAGGAACTTCTGATGCTGTTGTTTACAAGTCTGCAAAAGTGTAAATTTAGATTTGAAAGGTCTTTTAGTGGATTTGTTACATTTAAGTATACAGTGTGTATAGAAAAGAATCACCCCCCTTTAAAATAATCACATTTTGTTGCTTTGCAGCCTGAAATAAAGATGGATGCAGTTTTTGTTTTCTCCAGCTGTATTTACTCAGTGCAACTTATAACATTCAAGTGAAAGATATAAAACCATGTCAGAAAAAAACCAAAAAACAACACAATCACGGAGTTGGAAAAAGGATCACCCCCCCCCCACACACACACACACACTTCCTAAAAATGCCTTGTAAACTCAATTCGGTGTAGCTAATCACCTTCTCAATAGTACACAAAGCCATTTTACTTTCAATCAGCTCTGTCATTTTGGTTAGCTCAGCATGAAAAGAGCTTTCCTGGAGCATTTCATTCCTTTGTAGTGCAACTGAAGCAAACAATCAACTATGGGTGGCAAAGCTGTCAAAAGATCTCCGGGATAAAGTTGTGGACTTGCACAAGTCAGGAGATACAAAAAAAAAAACATTCAAAGGATTTATCAATGCCTAGAAGCACAGTGAAGTCTATTATTAAGAAGTGGAAGGTATTTGGTACAACACAGACCCTCCCTGTGGCACGTTTGTTTTAAGGACATTGGGCAGAATGTGGAATAGTGTGTTTTTGTCAATAAAATAAAAAAAGAAAATTGTTTGTTTTTAAATCAGATTAATCGAAAAAAATAATCGACCAACTAATCGACTATCAAAATAATCGTTAGTTGCAGCCCTACAAAATACTGACACAAGGGGGTGATCCTTTTTTCAACTCGGTGATTTTGTTTTTTAATTTTTTTCTGACATGTTGGTGTTACATCTTTCACTTGGATGATATAAGATGAGTAAATACAGCTGGATAAAACAAAAACTGTGTCCGTCTTCATTTCAGGCTGCAAAGCAACAAAATTAGATTGTTTTAAAGGGGGGTGATTCTTTTCTATACCCACTGTATGTGCTTATATATGCATCTTCTCATGTTTTCCAAAAGGGCACAAACATTGCTGCGGGTCGAGCCATCGGTGTCGTCATCTCCACCGGCGTTTCCACCGAAATCGGTAAGATCCGTAACCAGATGGCGTCAACCGAGCAGGAGAAGACCCCGTTGCAGCAGAAGCTGGATGAGTTTGGCCAACAGCTCTCAAAGGTCATCTCCCTCATCTGCATCGCCGTCTGGGTCATTAACATCGGCCATTTTGCCGACCCGGTCCATGGCGGCTCGTGGATTCGAGGTGCGATCTACTATTTCAAGATAGCCGTGGCCTTGGCAGTTGCAGCCATCCCGGAGGGTCTGCCAGCTGTCATCACCACCTGCCTGGCGTTGGGCACCCGTCGCATGGCCAAGAAAAATGCCATAGTCCGTTCTCTGCCCTCAGTGGAGACGCTGGGATGCACCTCCGTTATCTGCTCAGACAAGACAGGGACCCTGACAACCAACCAGATGTCTGTCTGCAGGGTGAGTGATGTGGCTGTTCAAGCCAGACGCAGAGTTGGTGTCTCATTCAGCATCAGAAAGGATGTCTGCGGGCAGATCTTGATTTTATGTCTGGGTTGG
>NW_015637126.1:155035-156748 GCF_001515625.1 Sinocyclocheilus rhinocerous
GAAATCTGCAGGATGGTAGCTCTCCAGGAGCAGGGTTGGACACCCCTGCTGTAGGATATAGTAAGACTTAAGTATTCTGTTCAGTCTAAACATGCTCTTCCTGTCTGCGTTCATTTGCAGTCATTCAGATGCTCTAAGTAGACATGCATTTGTCCGCTCTCAATCCACTTAGGTTGCGCTAACATCATCTGGGGATAGGGAACACCCCAGGTGACGTTATTGGCATAGAGAGTGATAGTATAACGTCAGAGTTAATGCAGTCTGCCTGTTTTCTTCTTTAGTCGTTTAAAATAAACTGTATATGGCCTATGTGCTTTTATAGTCCAGCTTTATGCATTTTCCAACACATCGTGGTAATGAAAGATGTAGTTTCCTATTAGTCGAAAATATCCCAAATGACATTATAGCCAACTCCACACAAGTCAATGATTTTTCCAAGCTACGTTTTATAAAATTATATGGGACTGAGGAACTTCTGATGCTGCTGTTGTTGTTTCCAAGTCTGCAAAAGTGTAAATTTAGATTTGAAAGGTCTTTTGGTGGCTTTGTTCCGTTTAAGTGTATATGTGTTTATATATGCATGTTCTGATGTTTTCCAAAAGGGCACAAACATTGCTGCAGGTCGGGCTATCGGTATCGTTGTCTCCACCGGTGTTTCCACCGAAATCGGCAAGATCCGCAACCAGATGGTATCAACCGAACAGGAGAAGACCCCGCTGCAACAGAAGCTGGATGAGTTTGGCCAACAACTCTCGAAGGTCATCACCCTTATCTGCATTGCCGTCTGGGTCATTAACATCGGCCATTTCGCCGATCCGGTCCACGGTGGCTCGTGGATCCGAGGTGCCATCTACTATTTCAAAATAGCTGTGGCCTTGGCAGTGGCAGCCATCCCGGAGGGTCTTCCAGCTGTCATCACCACCTGCCTGGCATTGGGCACCCGTCGAATGGCCAAGAAAAATGCCATTGTCCGTTCTCTGCCCTCAGTGGAGACGCTGGGATGCACCTCCGTTATCTGCTCAGACAAGACAGGGACCCTGACAACCAACCAGATGTCTGTCTGCAGGGTGAGTGATGTGGCTGTTCAAGCCAGACGCAGAGTTGGTGTCTCATTCAGCATCAGAAAGGATGTCTGCGGGCAGATCTTGATTTTATGTCTGGATTGATGACAACTTCGTTTTTCATTGATTCTCATTTTTCTGCTGACATATGGCCCTATGTGAGCTTTTTTCTTTATATATATATATATATATATATATAATCTTGTGGCTTTCATACTGTTTGAATAAACAAAACAAAACACTTTTTTTTTTTTATATATTTATATTTTTTATAAGGATCGCAGATTTATTTATATTTACATATTTATTCTATTTATTAATTGTACTTTTTTGTTTAATTTTAGACTAAAAAGTGCACATAACTGACAACATAAGAAACATTAAAATGTATGTGATGGTTTACGCACTTGAGGCTAGAGAGAATCATATGAATTTCTTATAGACAATGTCTCTGAATACTTTCCCACTGATTCCAGACCTGTATGTGTGCCCTGTTACTGTGCTTTCTGGTGCACTGGCAGGTGGGTTTCACAGGCCTGGATACTACAGTGGTGTTTACAATCAGAGCAGGTCTTTGATGCTGTGCCAGGGCCTCTCATACAGAGCTGAGTGATGCAGCAGCAGCAGCTTTCTCTGGCTGCCCTATGGAAGA
>NW_015637126.1:158846-185052 GCF_001515625.1 Sinocyclocheilus rhinocerous
GTGATGCAGCAGCAGCAGCTTTCTCTGGCTGCCATATGGAAGACCACAGAAACATACCAGGCACAACACGAGAGGTGAGAGAGAGAGGGAGTCGGAAGTACTAGACTTGGTCGGATGCTGAATAGCAATCCAGAGCCAGTTCAAAGACTTTTAAATTAAATAATGTTTAGAGACACGTCTTGATTGTTATGTTCTTGTCCAGTGTACATTTTTTTTTTATACATGTGCCCTTGTAATCCTTACTCAAAAACAACAACATCTCTTCTATGATGATATGTGCACCAGCGTGAGGGTTGGGCAATAATCCATCCCCTCCAGCAACCGGTCACTCACATGTAGGGCTGGGCGATTTTTCCAATTTTATAGATTAATTCGAATTTAATGTTTTGCCACGATTTTATTTTTTATAAATCGAGGAATCACAATTTTGAATAGAAATATTACCAAACGTTAGAATTAGACACTTTGACAATATGCCAATGTTAACAGTAAAGAGAAAAGAATGATCCAACCGCATGTCTGCGCACTTGATTAACCGCTCACCTGTGATGTGCTCTGTGAAGGACCATAAGGTGCCATTCACACAGAATGCGCTTTTGTGTTGACAAAGATGCAAAGCGGGTAGTGGAATAGGAAAAAATGCAGGAAGATGGGAGTTCTTTTAACTTGAGCGGCACGTTTTTAGAATGTCGTTTATTGCATGAAACGCTGCAAGAGATGCGAGCGCAACAATCAAACTGTCAACAATGGAAAAGCAGTGTAATCTAATAAAAACCTGTTAAGAACTACTACTATATGTCTGAAATTTCATGTTTGCATCATGGTGACAGGCTGAAAGCAACTGTTCATTGTTTTTACAGAACATTCATAGTTATAGTCTACTGGTGTTGTACCTTCAGTCGTTTTGAATTTGAATTACCTAGATTTTTGAGATTTTTTAAAGCATTTTCCTTTTATTATTTCTGAACATATTACATCATGTTGACAACTTCAAGTGTGGTGCACTTGAAATAGAAATTTCTTTAACTAGAGGGTTAATAAAGAAAAATTTACTTGAATCATGTTGTAGTAACATTTTCAAGTTGACTAGTTCAAAATCATAAAAATCAAGAATCGGTCAATCGTTCTGAAAAAAATCAAGGTTTTATTTTTTTTCCATATCGCCCAGCCCTACTCTCATGTAATTGCAGCAATTAGAAAACAAGATTTACCCAATCAATTCCCCATGGACAAAATCAAGTTTTAGAAGCTGTTTTATGTGAAAATACAGGTATGTCACAATAGGGAGGAAAATACTGAAGTGCAAGCGCCATAGACAACCTTATTGATTATAATGGGGGTGTTTTATTTTTGTATCATCACTCTGTTTGCTTTAAGTTGTATATTGTGTGTTCACACTGTTTAGTCTTAGTGAATAATAAATAACAAAATAATTCCGGGTTACAGACTCGCTCCAAATTACAAATTCACTTTGGCTTTACAGCTGCTTTTTGAGATTTTTATATACAGTATGTACAGTAGATATATTTTTTTGGCACAGTTGGAGCTACATGGAGATGGAATGCATGTAATTGACACATTGAATGATTATTTAATTACAGCAATTGTAAATGCAAATCTTGATTATTTAATAGTGCAGTGACATCAAAAGTTTGGGGACTAAGATTATTTTAATATTTTGAAAGAAGTCTCTTATGCTCACAAAGGCTGCATTTATTTGATAAAAATACAGTCATATTGTAAAATATTATTGCAATTTAAAATAACTGATTTCTACTTGAATATATTTTAACATGTAATTATTTCCTGTGATGGCAAAGCTGAATTTTCAGTGTCACATGATAGGCTCATCATTGCATGTCACTGCATGCTACCCTGTTCCTTGGTATCAGTTGCTATGGCAACGTAGAGCAACATAGTTCCATGTCTGCCAAGTTATGGGATGGTTGTTACTGTTTTTGCTGCAGATCTGATTTATAAATGACTATAAACAAACAAAACAAGCTAGCAACAACCCTCATGATGTTTTTCCTTTAATGCTACTGCTGCTTTGGTTGGTACATTTCAGGACATTATGGGTGTCATATTTGAATTTCTGCTTACTGTGGTGGGGAAATCTACAGAATTCTGGAGAATGAATTAAAATATGGTCAAATGTGTTTAACAATGTTGCATAGTGAATTATTTAATGATCAGTAGATTGTGAATCTATATAATACACAATATAAATGTTCAAAAGTTTGGGGTCAGTAGTATTGTTGGTATTAATATTTTGAAAGTAATTAATATTTTAATTAATTGAGAATACATTGAATTTGTCAAAAATGACAAAGACATTTATAATATTTCTATATTCTTTTTACTTTCTATACATCAAAGTATCCTGAAAAAATGTAGCACAGTTCACGCTAAAATAGTAAACCGTACAACTGATTGATAACTTTACTTATAATAAGATTTTGATAACAATAATAATAAAACTTTGATAAGAAGAAGAAATGTTTCTTGGGAACTAAAGCAGCATATCAGAAGGATGATGTTGCACAAATTAGAATTATTTATTGAATATATTTTAACATGTAATTATTTCCTGTGATGGCAAAGCTGAATTTTCAGCAGCCATTACTCAAGTCTTCAGTGTCACATGATCCTTCAGAAACCATTCTAATATGCTGATTTGGTGATCAAGAAACATTATTATTATCAACACTGAAAACCGTTGTGGTGCTTAATAATTTTATGGAAACCATCTTTTTTTTCAGAATTATTAATTGAACAGAAATTCAGAAGTTTAAAATAACAGCATTTATTTGAGATAACATAAATATAACATATATAAATATAAATTACTTTACTGTCAGTTTTGATCAATTTGCTGAATAAAAGTATTAATTTCTAAAAAAAGAAAAAAAAATCTTACTGGTCCAAACTTTTGAAGAGTAGTGTAAGTTTATATTGGTAGGTTGACTATTCAGAATGATGTAAGTACTGCAGCTATGTCAGCGTTGCTCTGTTTGTCTCAGAGAGTGGTGAACGTTGAGGGCAGGACTAAATTTTTGTCCAATGGCAGACAGGCAGAGTGTTTGGGAAACTGGTGTGAAAACAGTAGTTATTTTTTCAGTTGTATTTGGTGCCACTAATGGTGCAGAAAGTACACACTTCACCTTTACTCTTCTTGATCCAAGTCTTGATCTGGTTAACCAGTCACACCCTTACGAACTACCACTGAACTGTGTACTTGTTTTCTATAGAATTAGTTTCTTTCATTCTTTCCACTGTCATATCTTTATGTTCTGTAAAGAGAGAAAATCAAGTGCCCATGTTTTTGTTGGCATGACTGTACCACCTGTATTCAGATAGGTGTGTATGACGCAAAGTAACCTGACTCATAGCACAGCCAAGAACGCCATGTAGTTTGAATACTTGTTCTTTTGTGTTTTAAGGTGTCATGTCATCATTTCAGTGCCATCATTTTGGCTTAGAGGCTGTTCTTGTTATTACTGAGGTTTTCTACTGTCCTAAAGAAGGAGAGCTACAAGCATTAGTCACCACCATTCTGGGTTTTGAGGTGATGGGCGTAGATTCTTTCATAAGTGTCCTTGAAGAGTAATGTAGTGCTGTGGTCTCTTTTATGCTGTTGCTTTCTGAGAGTCAGGACATGTTGACGTCCTCCATGCGGAAGTCCCTCAGAGTCACTCTGGGACACTCAAGGTGTATGTTCGTGTTTGTGCGCAATGGAAAATCCTTAACTTGTACAGACAAGTCAGCAGGACATGATTGCAACATCTTTTACGTTATATTCTTCTACAGCTGCAGATGTGGATCCATCAAGACCACAGGGTTTTTGTCAAACCCCTCAGCTAGATCCATTTACAATATCACAAGACCTGGTTCTCAATTCAGACCATTTATAGTCCAGTTCAGGCCTTCATATACAGGACGTAGCTTTTTATAGTACGATTTTGTCACTACGCGTTTCATGCCCATGTTATTTCAAAAGCAGAGATCAGGAATGGTTTAGAGAATGAATTCTTTGTTTTCTTTCCACCATCTGTATCTCTCCCTCCCTTTTTATTCATTTATCAGACTCCTTGCATCTCCTGCTTCTAGTTTTGTAACCTTTATGATTTCAGTTGGATCATGATTGCAATATTAAAGTCATATCACATTTTCTTTTTTTGTTTCCCTGTGTGGTGTTTCACATGTTCATATAAAGCAGCCACTAGCATTTCCATTGTGAGCTATTCCATTGTATTCTCTGTTTACAAAGAAACCCTTTGTATGTTTGTGTGTGCTTTTTTGCTAAGTTTAATCATGTCCCATGGTGTGGAGATGTTATATCCCTGGTTGCAATGCCTCACTGCACATGTGTGTGTGCGCGCGCTAAACGTCCGTCTGTGTGTCTGCCCGAGGTCTCTCCTGTGTTTAACAGCAGGGTGTTCCCTCTGTTCAGAAGCTGCTTAATTCCCTGCAAGTGCTGGGAACCTTGCGGAAAGACTCCCACTGCGCTGTGGTAAATAATTATGCACTCCGCACCCTGATCCCAGACCTACAACGATCAGAGCTCAAACATTAAGGGCGAGCACTGTAGTCAAACACCAAGACATTCACTTTACCGGCTATTCACTTCAACAGTGATGACTGTTTCCTGGACACAGATTAAATCCAGTATCAACCTAATACATCCTGTTTAAGGGTATCCTTAATTGAAACACATTTTAAATTTAATAAGGTTCACCTGTATCTTGGAAGCAGAAAACTCCTTTCAGGCTTAGTTACGTAATAGACTGTGCTGTTCTTTCAATTCCAACAGACTAGTATATGTACCAATATATATAGACCAGACCTATATATATATATATATACACACATAGAGCCATTTGTATATAAATAAATGGCTTTATTTGTCGAGCAGCTGTAAATTAGGCATAATAATATAAAGTCAGCCAGCCATTATTGCTAAATAAACTGCTATACTGCAATATATTGCTAAATATTGTCCTGTTAATATATGTATGTCAATTACAAACTCGAATACCTGCTTTTTCTGACATTATTTTCCCCCAATTTTTCTGATTAGAGAATGATCAATTTTGTCTTTGCTAGGTTTTAATTGTCTGGCCTGGACCTGGCCTGTGTCTAATAGCCTTTTTCCTTCTCATCCTCTTCCCATCATACCTTGGCCTTCCGCATCTCACCCAGCAAGAGATTCCCACATGCCATCCTGTTGCACAAATTAGAATTATTTAGAAAAATTAGAAAAATACTACATTATATTGCATTTTATTTACTCAGTTTGTTAAAAAATTTGGAAGCTAAAAAATTTGAATATTAATAATAGTAATGCATAAAATACATAAAGTAGATTTGTAACTCACCAATTCCAAATAGAATTTAAGCTTCTATTCTTTGTTTTTAAATCGTTAAATGGTTTGGCACCTCCTTACCTTGCAGACCTTCTAGAACAGCACATACCTACTAGATCTCTTAGGTCCTCTGATCAGCTGCTTCTAATTGTTCCTAGGTGTAGATTAAAACTTAGGGGTGACAGGGCTTTTTCGGTAGTTGCACCTAGACTGTGGAATCTCTTACCCCTGCATGTTAGAGCAGCTCCTACAAATAGTTAGTTTTAAAACTCGGTTAAAAACTCATTTATTATCTCAGGCTTTCAATTCTACTGGGTATTGAGGGATGTTATTGAATTTTTCTGTTTTAACATTAAATTTACTTTTAAACATAACTTTTGTATGTTAATGTTTTTACTTATTTGTACTTTTATTGTACAGCACCTTGGGCAACAGTAGTTGTATTAATGTGTGCTTTATAAGTAAAATAAACAAACAAACAAACAAACAATGCTGAGAATGGCCAGTTAGTGTCTAGTGACTATTATCCATCGCTCGTGTGTCCGAATACCTAGTCAATCGTAGGTATTTTTGTATAACATGGTGAATAAGGGCCATGCGAATTCTGCTGAGGTTTCTGCGGAGTTATTGGAGCCTATAAATACTAAAAACCTAAAGATGACGTTACAACCAAACAGATTTTTCACTAAATGAGCATGTCAGAGCCAAGCATTCCAAGTTCAAGGAGTACATTGTGCTAGTGAGCAGGCAACTGGATCTAATTTTGTTTCTTTCCCACCTCTTTCCCAGTTGACAATGTCTGTTTGCATGGTGTTTGACTCTGGAAATTGAGCGGCACAGATTCCTGTGTGGTTAAAGACCAGAGAAGCAGGCCCCAAAATAGTGTACTTCAAAAAGGAGAACGTGACACTTTTGTAACTTATGTTTAGAATCAGCTAGCCTACTGTTCAAATAATAAAAAAGCAACCTCATGCTGTAATGTTCCCAAAAATGATTCGTTCTTTTATGTTAGCGTTATGAAGTAAAAAGCACTCTGTACTTGTGCACGAATGCTGATAAATGGCACAGTGTACCAGTACTTGATAGTTTGGTCATTACTTTATAAAGGCACATTTTTTGCCTGAGAGACTGTTCTTTCCTGCAGAGCAAGCTAACTCAATAATCCATTTATTTTAAGGGCTTAGGGGCATGATCCAGCCCTCTGATTGCTGCTGCCTGCCACTTGCTTTGTGTTTTCCACAATTTAGTTTTGTGTATGTGTGTCCATTTCAAACAGGAAGCAGGAGAGTATTGTGGAGCTCTGAAAGTTTTACAACTTAGCTGCTTCATTAATTCTTTAATTGGACACATTTAATTGAGTCTTGCTCTGAGTGATGTCACGCCAAGAGAGAATGTTTTGCCTCTGCGTGTTTGTACGTTCGTGTATGTTTGAGACAACCTTTCATATGACCTTCCTTTTAAGGAACTGCCCATACATGGCTGCTTGGCAAGTGTTGTGTTAGCAATATCTAAGTTTAGATGCTTCTTGTGTAGACGAGTGCTGATGTTGATAAGAACCTACTTCTGGAATCTGTGTGTTTGTGTGTGTGTTTTAGCATCCATACAACTACTGATCTCAACCACAGTGGCTTTTAATCATGATAAAACACATTTCAGCAAGTCCACCTACTGCATAATCAACATTTACGACACCTCATAAGATCAGGATTCATTTTTACTCCTTCCCAGCGCATACTGGAGGAGGGGTGTAGTGAGGAAATAAGATCTGTCTTCTCTCCGCTGAAACTCACCCAATATAAATAAATGGCTTTATTTGTCGAGCAGCTGTAAATTAGGCATAATAATATAAAGTCAGCCAGCCATTATTGCTAAATAAACTGCTATACTGCAATATATTGCTAAATATTGTCCTGTTAATATATGTATGTCAATTACAAACTCGAATACCTGCTTTTTCTGACATTATTTTCCCCCAATTTTTCTGATTAGAGAATGATCAATTTTGTCTTTGCTAGGTTTTAATTGTCTGGCCTGGACCTGGCCTGTGTCTAATAGCCTTTTTCCTTCTCATCCTCTTCCCATCATACCTTGGCCTTCCGCATCTCACCCAGCAAGAGATTCCCACATGCCATCCTTTATTTCCCTCATATTTTTGTGCTCTGTCATTTCTATTCCTCTCACGCTTTTCCTTGCGTCTGCTCCTGCTGCAGCATGATCCAAGAATGCCGTAGGGAGCAGAGTCACAGACACACATTTAGGAAGTCTAATGCCAACTATTCACTGTAATGTACTGTATGTTGAACACTTTTTTGTATACCTGGCACCTTTCGTGTTAAATTACTCTTTATTTTGAAAAGAGTTGTGCTGGTTTTGATTGCCTTTTTACCATTATATTAATATTAATCAATATAAGACATTACCAAATTTCATGCACAGTTTAATGCATAGTACTGTCACATACAGTAGGAAGGAGACAGAGACAGTAAGAGACATGAATGATAAAAATAGTTCTGAACAACTAAGTTTGCTTCTAACCTGAAATAGGCCTCAGTTTGTTTGCTGAGTTATATGTATGCCTGTGTTTGTTGCTAATTTTTCATCAACTCCTATTCTTCACGGTGGGGAACAGGTAACAATGTCAGCCTAAGTCTGAAGCAAAGTGATAAAATTCATCACCTGAAGAGTCCTTAAAGAAAAGAAGGAAAAGACATTTCACATGCAAAACAGAATTTTAAAATTGTGCTTGTGAAAATGTGTCCCAAAAGTATTCAACATTCTGTTAAACCTCCTGTGCCTCGTAATGTTAAGTACTAAAAGCATAATGCTGAGAAGGCTTATTATAGAGACAGACAAGATGCTTATCCTGGGCTTGGAATTAGTGCTGTCACTACGTTACAGTGTTGTTCAGGATGACCTAAGCCAATCAACTAACTGTGTGCCTTGTTGAGGCCAAACATCATCCAAGTGTCACCGTCACTAATGCGGAAGTCACTTTGGCTAAATCAGGAGGAAATAGGGGTGCTTAACATCCTTTTCCACTACTGTTAAATTGCACGCACGCACGCACGCACACACACACACACACACACACATCCTTATCAGAGGCTCATCATTGCATGTCACTGCATGCTACCCTGTTCCTTGGTATCAGTTGCTATGGCAACGTAGAGCAACATAGTTCCATGTCTGCCAAGTTATGGGATGGTTGTACATTTCAGCAAGTCCACCTACTGCATAATCAACATTTACGACACCTCATAAGATCAGGATTCATTTTTACTCCTTCCCAGCGCATACTGGAGGAGGGGTGTAGTGAGGAAATAAGATCTGTCTTCTCTCCGCTGAAACTCACCCAGGGCTGCCACTTCTCCTGCTGGCTCATTTCAGCGTTATGAATGTCATGCCAAAGACTCCATGTCAAAAAAAAAAAAGCATTGCATTATAGGTTTAGCCGATTTGTCTGATGTTGTCAGGCTGAACTCATCTTCACCTCTTCATGTCGTGCAGCTCTCTCGGACACTTGTGTGTTGTTTATTTTAAGAATCAGAATCACTTTATTTGCTTCAGTCATGCAGTAGGATTTGGCCTTGGTTGTGCACACAAGACAACACAATACAGTACAACACCTGGAGTTAATAATAATAAAACTAGGCAAATGTCAGCCAAAATATGGGCAAAGTGATTGTCACTCTTTCACCTCATCTGCTTTCATTTGGTCCAGTGAAAGCAGACATTTCAGTAGGAGGCAGTAGTTTATTGTAGTCTCTGTTGTCTGTTGGCAGTTGTGTGAGTGTGTTGGTTCAGACAGGGAAGAGCTCATGCCAGGCCACTAAACACAGGAAACTACCAGCCGCCAGTGCATTACAACATCATTGCTCTGCCTCTGATTGGACGGAGGATAAGGGAAACCCCAGAGCTGATTGGGTGGAGTCATAACTGTCCGTTGGTGTTTTTTTTTTAATGCAGTTGGGGTTTGTAACTGTTTTCAGATGCCTTAGACAACTTATTTGTTTATTCTTCTCAAAAGCCTGTTTTCTTGGGCACATCTGTGGAGTTCTTTATTTTTCCAACTTTAATTACAGTAACTACTTTTTAATTGGTAAACTTAAGAGCATTTAGAACTTTGTGCCAGGATTTCCTCATGGAAAACCTGGGAATATCCGGGAATTTTAAAATTGTCGTTTCTTGGCCTGTGGAGGTTATGGAAATGAATAAGTGACGTGACGTGACTTGTTGCCAAGTATGGTGTCCCATACTCGGAATCCAAGTGCACACACACAGCAGTGAGTAGTGAACACGCACACACCGTGAACACATACCTGGAGCAGTGGGCAGCCATTCATTTGCTGCAGCAACCAGGGACCTTGGTGCCTTGCTCAAGGGTCTCACCTCAGTAGTGGTATTGAGGGTGGAAGGGAGTGCTGGTCATTCACTCCCCCCACCTACAATTCCTGCCGGTACAGAGGCTCGAACCCACGACCTTTGGGGTTACAAGTCTGACTCTCTAACCATTAGGTTTTAATTTATTTGTTTTAGTTTCAAGGTTCAACAATAAGATTTTTTGTGCCAGACCATTTGGCCAGTAGTTTTTATATTTAACATGGTTAGATATTACTGTTGTGATATTACTCGGCTTACTGTTGAGCCTCGAGTTATGTTCAGTTGTGAAATGTGCAGTCTTTTTAAAACTATTTTAAATTAAAACAGAACAACTTTATTCAGTAATCATGAATAAAAAAAGTAATAGAAATGCATTGTCCAAAAAAGTGGGTTCCTTGATGTTCAATTTGTTTCATTAATCTGTCTCTCTCCCTATCTCACTTTTGTCTCTCTTAGATGTTTGTGCTTAATAAGGCTGATGACACCAGCTGCTCCCTGCATGAGTTCACCATCACCGGCTCAACCTATGCTCCGGAGGGACAAGTGTAAGAGCACACAAACACACTCAGAGCACTTGATCCTTCCCAAAACATCTTGTCATTTTTACCTATTCCAAATAATCTAATGCTCATTCTGGTTTGTATTTACATCCCTTCATCTTGCAACAATGATCTCTCCCCTTAGGCTGAAAGCCGACAAGCCAGTGCAGTGTGGAGAATATGATGGTCTGGTGGAACTGGCTACTATTTGCTCCCTGTGCAATGACTCCTCGCTGGACTATAATGAGGTCAGCAGTGTGTGCTTCTGAGTTTAACAAAGAGTCTCAATCAGTGTTTTTGAGTCTGTCCTGCTCTCATTGCTGAAGTGTTAACCATGCACCCTCTGTTCCTCAGGGATGGGCAGCTTTTTAGTTTGCATGTTTTGAACATTTGGCTTGCATTTCTCACCTCTGTGCCATTGCCATGGTATCATGGTTTCTGCATTGCGTAATATCATGCTTATTCCATGGTTGTCAGGTAGGGTAGAGGACAGCGCAAGTTAGAACAAGCCGAAGAGTTTTAAAAGACGCCACGTGAGTAATAGTAATATGTTAAAGGCAGCCATATCAAGCAAATATTTTAAAAGTCTTAGTCCGTGTATTCTGACCATGTTTTTAATATGATAAATAAACTACCTAATTCAGTGTCATGTTCCACCACCGTAGTAGCCTGCTTCCTGGAATAATGCAAATATTTCCACAGAGAGTGACCAGCATCCTTCAAGTGAACTGTGAACATTAGAGATCTAATAAACCATTATACAGTAGATGTTAACACAGGAGCCTTGTGTTTGAATGTTGAGTAACAATGTTGAATGAATGAATGAATGATGCATTTATATAGCGCTTTATTGTGTATTCTTTTACACCCAAAGCGCTTTACAATCATGGGGTGGGGGGTCTCTCCTCAACCACCACCAGTGTGCAGCATTCACTTGGATGATGCGACGGCAGCCACAGGACAACGGCGCCAGTGTGCTCACCACACACCAGCTACAGGTGGAGAGGAGAGAGAGTCATAGAGCCAATCAAGTGGTTGGGGATTATTAGGAGGCCATGATTGACAAAGACCATGGGGGCAATTTGGCCAGGACGTCGGGGTTACACCCCTACTCTTTATGAGAAGTGCCATGGGATTTTTAATGACCACTGAGAGTCAGTACCTCAGTTTAATGTCTCATCCGAAAGACGGTGCTTTTTGACAGTATAGTGTCCCCGTCACTATACTGGGGCATTAGGACCCACACAGACTACAGGGTGAGCACCCCCTGCTGGCCTCACTAACACCTCTTCCAGCAGCAACCTAGTTTTCCCAGGTCTCCCATCCAGGTACTGACCAGGCTCAATAATCAGGAAATACGGGATTTTAAAGTTGTCATTTACAGTTTTGGAACGGTCATGAAAATAAATAAATAAATTTCTATAGCAAAAAATAGAATCAAAATTTCTATAGCAAATAAACGTGTATATACTGTACTTGACCATTCTAAAATATTTCACTGGTTAGAAATTAGTCTTTCCATTAGTCCATTCACCTTCCAAGCACTGCCACATTCAAATTTCAGGACGATTTTGGTCATACTAAAGACACTGGTACATATGCATAACAATTCAAATCTATCTATCTATCTATCTAGATAGATAGATAGATAGATAGATAGACTCTATCTATCTATCTGTCTGTCTGTCTGTCTGTCTGTGTATTTTTTTTTTAAAGAAATTGGTACTTCTATTCAGCAAGGGCATTACATTAACGTTATAGTAAAGACATTCATAATGTTAGATAAATATTTCTTTTTCAAATAAATGCTGTTCAAAACAATTAAGCAACACGACTGTTAACATAAATCATAATAATAAATGTTCACATCAAAATATTAGAATAATTTCTTAAGAATTTTGAGACATTGAACACTGTAGTAATGGCTGCTGAAAATTCAGCTTAGTCATCACAGGTTAAATTGTTAAAACTGTAGTTATATAACAAAACTACTGATTATTTTATTATTTTGATCCAATAAATGAGAGCTTATTTCAAACACATTATGTGCATACATTTTCCAATTAATTTGCACTGAAGGTATACAGTTTATCAGTTGTGTAAAAAGTATCAAAACCTTGGCATTTTTTTCTCATTCAGTCATGAATCATTTCAGTAATCAAGAAGGACTGGAAAAGTCATAAAAATCAACTGACCAAAAATGTTGTCCTATATAGAAATTATTTACTAGAGTTAGATTTCTTTGTTACACACTCACATAGTCCATTGCTTCCATGTGACGTTTAAAGTGCACTGTAACAATCATTTCTGAAGTGAGTGCATTACTCCAGGCTTCTATTTTAAATGATTATGCAAGTGCCGTATACTTCATGTTGTTTGGGCTAATAGGGCACTGAATTTTTACACACATTTGTTGTCCCGCAGGCCAAAGGAGTATACGAGAAAGTGGGTGAGGCCACAGAAACTGCGCTCACGACTCTGGTGGAGAAGATGAACGTATTTAAAACTGACCTGTCCGGACTCAGCAAAGTGGACCGAGCTTCAGCATGCAACTTGGTAAGAAGGAAGCCATGGGGTGCACCAGGATGAGAGACAGACAACAATAAAACAGAACATAGCGGGAAGTGATGAAAAATTATAAATAGAAGGATAGATAGATGAGGCTTCAGAAGAAATATGAGAGTTCCCAAAGATTGGCCAGTGTTGCAAGACAGGATATTTAAAAAAATGAGATTACATGGTGTTGCCGCAGGTAAACACAGCAGCGTGCCGATATACAGCCATATCTCATGTCTACGAGTGTGATATTGCGTTTACACAACAGTTTGACAGCATGAGTGTGTAAATACATAAGAAAAACTACAACGGAGTGTCTTTTAAAATGCTCTTTTGTGCAGAACTACTTCCTTCTGCCACAGATTCAAATCTCAGTTTGACAGTTTAACAGCTGAGCTCAAGATCCGTCACTAATTCAAGCACGTCACTTTAGAACTTTAGTAACGAAGCAGTTTAACCAAAGTCCCTTTAAGACTTGTAAATGTTTTTTTGAGCAGCAAATCAGAATATAAGAATGGTTTCTGAAGGATAATGTGACACTGAAGACTGGAGTAATGATGCTAAAAAATCAGCTTTGAAATCACAGGAATAAATTACTTTTAAAATATATTAAAATAGAAACAGTTATTTTAAGTGGTAAAAATATTTCAAAATATTACTGCTTTTTGCTGTATTTTGGATAAAATAAATGCAGGCTTGGTGAGCAGAAGAGAATTCTTTAAAAAAACATTAAAAATCTTACTGTTCAATAACTTTTGACTGGTAGTGTATATACAGTGCACAGCATAAATGAGTACACCCCCTCTGAAACTTAACAAATTCAGTAATTACTCTTTGCTTAGAAGACATATGGCTTTTTAGAGATATAATATTCCAGCAAGTCTGCTTGATCAGTTACCAAAGAAGAATGTAAAAATTACAAAAACATGTGTCCAGTGTCTTGATATGGATTTCCATGTGTGCAATCCATCAGTATAAACAAAATTATTATGACTGAAACCCTGAAAACACACTGGGAAATGTCTCCGTTCAAACACAGTCACTCTTATGAAGTCAATAAACATGCATCCATGCTGATAGGTGTCAGTTTGACATGAAAGATCACTGGGATAAACCAAAAACATCAAGAAACTTACTGCATGCACCTTGTGCAAGCCATGTTAAATGGATTGTTAATTCAAGTCAATAGTTAGAGAAAGACTGAGACAAAGGCTTGAGGTTTATTCATGCTTGTAGATGTTTATAGAAACCAGTCACACGTCCCACACAGCTGCATTAGGGAGACTGGGAACAGTGGACTAGTCTTGATCCGTCTCTCCCTTTTCTCTATGGGAAACATTTTTCTTTGAAAGAGTGAATGACCAGCAGCGCTCTTTATTCTACTGACCCCTAAATCCTTCTCCTCTCCAAAAAAGAAACTTCTGTGACACAGATTCCCAGAGGCAAAGCATAATATTTAGATAACCAGGCGAGTTTATGAAGAGGTTAGCTAAATTTTCCACTCTAATCCAAAATTTCACTGGCCTATAAAACCAAAAGAGATGTTACTTCTGTCAATACGTATTGGTGGCAGACTTTCAATGATGACAGATAGTTGGATGGGCACATGGATGGATGTAAGGGGAGGTTAAATGTTTTTTCATAAAGCTTTGGAAGATAGAGAACACAGGAACCCTACTGAGGAGTGACGTCATGTTCTCAGGGGAGCTGGGAAGAAGAGACACTGGTTTCCTCTCACACATGCATGATTTGTTTAAACATTTGTAGAAATGAGTACTGATCCCTTTATTAAAGAGAGCCACGGACAGAGGCAGCAACCAGAGGCAGAGCATGATGTACAGTACTTTAAGTAGGGCAGCATCAATTCTCTGTTCTCATGTGCTGGAGGTGGTTTCCACCTAGTGGCAAAATAATTCCCTTGCCTCACTGAATTTTTGTTCTGCGTATCTGGATTGTAGTGTAGATAAATTTTTCTTTTTTTAATACATTGTAATTGAGTAATTAATTAATTAATAGATTAATTAATGCTAGAAATATGTACACCACTGTTGAAAGTGATGAATACAAATTAATACTTTTATTCTGCAAAGACATTCAATTGGTAAAAAGTGACAAAAATGTAATGTTATAAGACATTTCTTTTCATCTAATGCCTACTGAAAATTCAGCCTTGCCATCTCAGGAATGAATTACATTTTACAATATATTCAAATAGAAAAATGTTATTTTGAATATTTTGATATTCTGATCAAATAAATGCATGAGACTAAGCAAAGTGAGCATAAGAGACTTCTTTCAAACACTGACCAACCCCAAAACTTTTGAACGGTAGTGTATATTTTTCATTAAATGTCAAGTTTACTTAAATTGAAAATGTATCAATTATACACCTATAACATTACATTAACATTTTTATTGGAAAACAATTGCATGCAATGCAATGATGCCTTATTGTTGAGCCCTGCGATGTGTTGTCTGAACAACTGACCTCTAGAACCTGCATGAGCACCAAGCCTCAAACATAATTTTCAACTACTCTAATCTTTAACATTTGATTGTCGATATTTATTAAAGGCTAAACACTTTTTTTATATATATAAGACTGGTGCAGTGTTTCATAGAACCTGTCAATTACTATGTTTGAAACTCAACTACCTGGGTTTGACCGCTGACTACAAACAGTGCTGTCTGAAGGCAACCCTAGAAAACAGCTGAGAATTACATCTTACCCAACACACACACACACACACAATGACAACAGTGTTTCACTTTTGTTTGATCTAACATTCCACCTTCTCTATCTCCCTTTTTTTGCTTCTTTCCCTTAGATTATCAGAAGGCTAATGCAGAAAAAATTCACACTGGAGTTTTCCAGAGACAGGAAGTCCATGTCTGTGTACTGCACTCCCAGTGGCTCGAACTCTCAGAGCAAGATGTTTATCAAGGTACCGCTAACTTAAACACACATCTGAAAACATCTAACATCTATAAATACCTTCAGTAAACTTTGCTGTATGCATCACATTTGTTTCTACTTTCACTCTTCTTGTATGTAGGGTGCACCAGAAGGTGTGATTGACCGTTGTCAGTTTGTGCGTGTTGGTAAAGACCGTGTCCCGTTGACCATGGCGGTAAAGGAGGAGCTGATGAGCACTATTAGAGACTGGGGGGCAGGCAGGGACACACTGCGCTGCTTGGCTTTGGCCACACGAGACTCTCCCCCTCCTGAGGACAAAATGGACTTAGAAAACTCTGCCAAGTTCTCAGAGTACGAGGTGAGAGAATTTGGATGTGTAGAAACTTTATGAACATCTGTCCACATTGTTTACAACAATAGTTTTACCAGTTATATTTTTTTAAAACTCAATTCCCTATGTGTATTATTTTGTAATATCACTTAAGCAACAGATAAAAATTGTTTA
Source organism: Sinocyclocheilus rhinocerous (assembly GCF_001515625.1). Lineage (NCBI taxonomy): Eukaryota > Metazoa > Chordata > Actinopteri > Cypriniformes > Cyprinidae > Sinocyclocheilus > Sinocyclocheilus rhinocerous. Next base: position 175,110 of record NW_015637126.1, read on the forward strand.
ATTTGTTACTATATAATACTGCAAAATATCAAATCAAAGTGCATTATTTTAGAAAAGGATAGCACAAGAACACCTTTTAAACAGATTTTGGGGTTTACCTTTTTAATTAAAACAATATAATTTTTATAATAGAAATTATTATAATTTGTTGTTTTTTAATGTTTATTATTGTTTGTTCATATTATTATTAAAACAAGTATTAATTAGTTGGTTATTAATTATTAACTATTGTCAGTTAAACCGTTATTAATGCAATACATGTACAAAATATATATATTTTAATTATTTACTATTTATCATTTATTATTATTTAGTTAATATTTGTTATTATTATTTTAATTAAATTCATACATTTTTACATGTGGATTGCACGCCCAAGTATTTTCTCAGGCCACACTGTACATGTAAATTTATATATCTGGGATAACATGCAAAATCTGATCATCTGTTTAGTCAAATCTCACCTTCATTGGCTGTGTGGGGATGTTGGATCCACCCAGAAAGGAGGTGATTGGTTCAGTGAAGCTGTGCAGTAAGGCCGGTATACGTGTCATCATGATCACTGGGGACAACAAGGGCACCGCCGTGGCCATCTGCAGACGCATTGGCATTTTCGATGAGGATGAAGATGTGGAAGGAAGAGCCTACACGGGCAGAGAGTTCGATGACCTGACTCCGGAGGCCCAGCGAGAAGCTGTGAAAAGGGCACGGTGCTTTGCCCGTGTCGAGCCTGCACACAAGTCAAAGATCGTTGCTTACCTACAGTCCTTTGATGAGATCACAGCGATGGTGAGATATAGTGGTTTAGTGGCTGACCACCAAATTCTAGTAAAAATTGACTTGAAAAAAGTGAAACAGTCATTAGTTGGATAATATATTAGGAGCTGCAACATAATATATGATTTAAGTTGAATTTTAAGAAGGATAGTCTAACCCTTGCTGATGTAAGTTCACTTTTATGGCCAGTAAATTTTCTCATTTCACCCGCTGTTAGCAGATGTGAAAAAACCTTTGGGCTGAAAACAATTTTTTTCTGCACTAAAACCTTTTTGAATTGTATTGTAATGTAACATGAGAAAATCCATAGAATTACTAAGTATTAACCTTACATTTAACATTAATATTATTGTATGATCTAATTGCTATACTTTTGGTTTGAGTAAAAGAAAATTATGTTTCATTACCACCAATGAATAACTTTATATACAGCATGTTATCATTTTTGTCACAGTTGGGCTATTAATATGATTGAAGGTGGCATTTATACACTCAGAGAGCTGAGAGAATCATATGAAGGATGAAGTCTCTGATTCTACTCTCCAGTCTCTTAGCAATAATGTAATACCTACATCTCAGAGGTAGACAGCCTTGTCTTTTATGCTGATTTTCTCTGTCGGAGTTAAGAGAGCATGTTAGTGCTCTTGCTGTTCACATGCTTTCGCCTCCAGCTCTGTTGTATGCATGTGTCTGGTTGTCATTTGGGGAATTGAGGTATTTCCCAGAAGACATCAGTGTGCATGACAGAGGCTGCTTTGCTTCTATTATGACATGAAAACAAAGATTTCCTCATCCTCATACTTGACTCCTGTTTAATCCCCAGCCTATAATAAGCATTTACCCAAGAGCAAATATGATTTACCCTCTGATCATTAGGACTTTTCATAAGCTTAATATGTTTTGAATCCTTACTTGAATCTATGTTTTAAACTAATGGATTTGAATTGACCCTTTGATAAGCTCCACCCATTTTAGTTGCTGTTGATAACTCAACAGCCTTTACAGAACACACCATACAAGTAAATTGGAGGTTTCTATGAACCAATGTGATTTAAAATCAGTAAAATGTGTTCATAAAGTGGAAAAAAATTTGAATATTATGTTTTCTTGAATGAATTGTGAAATTTCAAACATTTTTATCTGTTGTTTTTCTTTAAATAAACTCTTAAAATGCACAGTAACATGATTAATGCATAAATTAAATTGCTTCTGTTTATCTTGGAGCAAATCTACAAATATTTTGGAAAAAATACATGTCTTCCTTGTATGTTTTAATTGACCTTGACAGAAATTATCCAGCACATAGGACTTTCATAGATGTGCATCAGAAAAGAGCAAATACTTGTGTGATAAAATAGCATGTCAATCCAGCAGGTCAATTATGGTTCAGAGGTGGGCTAAGAAGGGCCAAATGTTAAGTGTTGTGTGGAAAGCCCACTAGTGTCTATTAGCCCTTATCCTTTCACTCTGTTCCTTCCCATCTCACTTTCAGACCGGAGATGGTGTGAACGATGCCCCTGCCTTAAAAAAGGCTGAAATTGGCATCGCCATGGGCTCAGGCACAGCTGTAGCCAAGTCAGCCTCCGAGATGGTGCTCTCTGATGATAACTTCTCCACCATCGTGGCCGCAGTTGAAGAGGGACGAGCCATCTACAACAACATGAAGCAGTTTATCCGTTACCTCATCTCCTCCAATGTGGGAGAGGTGGTGTGGTGAGTGAGAGCCTGATTAGTGTAGTGCTTCAGTATCCTATCCACATTTACACTCATGTGGGTTCCTTCTTTTCCCCCCAACACAGTATTTTCCTGACAGCCATCCTTGGCCTGCCTGAGGCATTGATCCCCGTCCAGTTGTTGTGGGTGAACCTGGTGACGGATGGTCTGCCGGCCACTGCCCTGGGCTTCAACCCCCCTGATCTGGACATCATGGACAAGCCCCCCAGAAACCCTAAGGAGCCTCTCATCTCTGGCTGGCTCTTCTTCAGATACCTGGCCATTGGAGGTTAGCCCAATATCTGGGTTATTCCATAGAATCTAAAATTATTTTAAAAAATGTTGCCACATTGTGCGTGGATCTTCCCTAAAAACTGCAAGTCAGCTCTATGAAGCAATAAACATCACTGGAGTTATTGTACTCTTGTTTTTCTAGGATATGTGGGTCTAGGCACTGTCAGTGCTGCCACCTGGTGGTATTTGTTTGATGAGGATGGGCCACAGGTGTCTTTCTATCAGCTGGTGCGTGTCAACAGTGAGACCATATACATTATAAGTTTGCTGACAGTATTTATTATTATTACTAGGATAATTTCTCTTCTGAAGTACAATTTAAAAAAATTATGCTTGAGTTAATTTAAGAAGTATTTCTATAAAATTATATACCATACTTTTCTTTAATAAATAGAAATTTCAAAAGAACAGCATTTAATTCATGTCATTTTTTGTAACATAATAAATGTAATTTAATGTAACTTTTGATCAATGTAATGCACCTTTGCTGAATAAAATGATTAATTTCTTTAAAAAAAAAACATCTTTCTGACCCCAGACTTTAGAGAGAAGAAGTTTAAACTGTTCTCTGAGTTTTGTGTATATCTGAATATTTTAAAATAAAGACACAACTGTTTAGTGTCAGGGAGTTCAGATCTCACAGGATGATCTACACAGCTGCTCTTTCTGATATGACATCGGTCTCTCAAAGGTCACAAAGACTTCCATCAGTGGGTCAAATGATTTCCTGTCTTATTGCTCTTGCATCTGATATGGTGAATATATTAGATGCACTAAAGCACAGCTTTTCTGTTTTATTAAGAATGAAGCCACTTAGAAAACAAACACTTGAAGATCTTCAAGATGGCTTGTGATGCTCTTGATACTGTCCCACACTGACTCTAAACTGTCTTTTTTCTTGTCTGTAGCGGCACTTTATGCAGTGTACAGAAGAAAATCCCATGTTTCAGGGCATCGACTGTGAGGTCTTTGAGTCACGTTACCCCACCACCATGGCTCTTTCTGTGCTTGTTACCATAGAGATGTTCAACTCTCTTAACAGGTAAGACCTGCTACCATGGTGATAGCACTGCATCAACTGTGTTCTTTCAATATGTCTAAGTAGCTACTGTAAAACAGATTTCAGATGTCTCAGTGGAGCTGTGCTGGGTCTGTGACAGTTCTAGAGTTAATTTTCTTCAAAAATACTTAAAAAAAAAAAAATAGTAGACATAAATGTTGATTAAAAAAAAAAAGTTTTTGCTACTTCTATTTTTCTCATTGTCATTTTTAATGTGAGTGTAACTTAAATGACTACTTGGTAAATGGTATAAAGAAGTCATTTAAGACCCAAGGCCTGTGATTCTTCTCTCATTCAGCTTGTCAGAGAATCAGTCTCTGCTGAGGATGCCACCCTGGGTGAATATATGGCTGCTAGGGGCAATAATCCTTTCCTTATCTCTACACTTCCTCATCCTGTATGTGGAGCCTCTACCGGTGAGTGAAATATACAGGAACACCTCTCTTTTCTGTGTCACTATTCACCTTATTTTTAATGTAAGAGCGGGTACAGCAAATTGTAACTTCAATGTGTGAGGCTTCCAATGTCATCAGCTTCCAGTTCATTTAGCTCTACAAAAACAGTCTGATTTGTTATCATATTATTTTAATTTATTACCGTAATCTTAAACGCACTAATTTGTAGCACGGATAGTTTTACCGTTTGCTGCACTTTATTTTTCTAGTTGTTTATCTGAATTGGAAGTCTTGCACATTCACAGAAAATTGATTACTTCCACATTGCAAAATAAAGTATTTAAAGAGATGGTTCACCCAAAAATGAATATCATTTATTTATTTTAAACAATCATTAACCATTGACTGCATTTACCTACCCCCATGTCGTTCCAAATGCGACTTTATTTTTTTATGTGGATCACATGCAGTATATGCAGGGAAGTGAGAACCATCTTTTGAGTTGTCAAAAACAGCAAAAAAGCTCCTGTCTTCAGTGCTTGAAGCGCAGCACTGTGTTTTTACACCTGAGCAGCTCATGATCCAGCGTTTTTAGCAACTCTAAATGTCTCGATTTAAAATAAATGCTGCTCCATACAAACTCCATCTCTTCAAGTGCTTTGAGCTTGGATAACTTATAACGTGCATTTAAAAATGCAACATGCACCAACCATTTCCCCAAATTTGTAATGAGAGTCATTTATAAATCTATTGTCAACAAAAGAGACGCTTTAAGGTCTACCTGTGGTTTTATGGTTTTGCAAAACTAAAAGTTCATTGGTTTAACACTTGAAAGCAAACAAATTAAGACAGCCATAAATATATTAATATTGCAATTTTACTGCTGTTCTGTAAAATAAAATTATTAAAATTATTATTGTTAATGCATGTTTTTTGTATAGTACAATAGCATTATTATAATTAACATATTTCTTTATGGGTTTAATTAAATATTTGAATATTTTCATAAAAACAATACAAAGTGACCATTGCAAATCCATTCGTCCTTTGTGACAGAAGTAGCACAGGTGCTTGAAGTACATCAGAAATAGAACAGTGCATCAGTTTACTGTTGAGGAGTTTTTGTGTCGCAGAATCAATTATTATATTGTTGACTGAATCGATGATTATATCATGATGGTTTTGCAACCATGCATGGTAATTACAGAAAATATGGAGCGAGCTCTTTTCCAGACCTCCGCACTTTGTTTCTCATTTTGTCTTTCTTATCATTTTGTGTTCCCCAGCTGATCTTCCAGGTAACTCCACTGCATTATTCCCAATGGATCATAGTCCTCAAGATCTCAATTCCTGTCATCCTATTGGATGAAGCACTCAAGTATATGTCCCGCCACCACTTAGAAGGTACAACCTGTTTACGGGAACGTGTTTCCCTCTTTATGTCTGGCTAACCCATCGTCTCTGTCCCTGATGTGACTGTTCTTAATATTCCAGTCAATGCTTCTGTCTCTTTTATATTGACGTTTTCTTTTTGTTTCTTCTGATCTGTTTCTCCTCCGGCAGTTTAACTTTCTCCTCTCATCTTTTAAAAGGTATTTTCTTTAACTATAGCCTGTCCAATTCGAAATTACCTTCATTGTTCTGGTCTTCATTTCCTGGAGGCACTATATAACTTCTCTCTCCCTCTCTCTCTTTTTGGGATCTGCAGGTGAAGAGGAGGAAAGGTACAGGAAGAGTCGGCAGCTGAAATTCTAGGACAACTTCCTCCAGACACACATGAACACACACACGCCCACCCCTGCCTTTTTCCTCCGAGCTTTTAAGACTGCGCCCCGTGCATACACACGCTCACACACACGTCCGTCATCAGTCATCCCGTGTCTTCGCTGCATGTCCAGCCACCACTAAAACAAGCAGGGCTTGTAGTTTGTGTTACTGTCTGTGTGTGTTTGTGTGGGAGCGAGAGATTAGGTGTGTGCGTGTGTGTTGGCATGTGCATGGACCTAATTCAATCATGTCAAGCACTTGTGACCATTTGTTTTCTTTTATCTTGCTTTTTAGCTTTCATGTCCTTGCTGTACATAGTAGGGCAGTTTCTGGTGCCACTTGAGGGAGAAGAAGAGGGTTTGACGTTAAACATTTGGGTATTACGGGTTAAATTCTCTCACTTTACACAATGAGGAGAGATTCTAATTGAAAAAGAGAGGATGGAGATGGCACCAGGGGCGTCTTTTAATGTGTGAATATTCGCGTTTTGGACAGAATGGCCAGTTTCTTAAGTGGTCAACTCCAGTGTCTCTCTCGTTCCTCTCTTCTTCACAGATGGGATGGCCACCTTCAGTGCTGAGAGTTCATTCTCTTAGCCATAAGTTTCATTTAGATAGCTGTTTACTCAAGGCTAACCTGGCAGCAGATATATTTATATTGCACTTGAATAATTTTTTTTCTTTTTAAGATCAAGTCTAAAATAGGTGCCACTTAAACCTGAGAATGTTGAAACATACTCCGTTCTGGATTCAAGTATATGTGAAATAATTGGCCCAGGAATTAATTTCACCTACAAAACATTTCAAAATATTTACATATGATCGCAAACACAAAGGGAGCAAGTGAACTGATCTATCCCAGACTTCTCTTCTCCACCTCTTCTATTCTCTAGAGTGAACTCAAGTTGAACACTAGTAATTATGTGCTGCAAGTAAATCCATCCAAACGTGGTGCAACCTGCCACATGCTGTAAGTATTAATATCTACGGCAGGTTTTGAATATGATGAGAGGGAAGGAGAAGGAAAGAAAGGGAATTGTTGATTGAGGTGAAGGGCAGTCCAAGTCTGCAGCATTGCTTGTTGGGGCAGCTTTGATGTGTAACATTATCTGACTCACTTCTCCACACAAACACATGCACCCTCATTACGGAGTAAAGGAGTCTCACTTGAATGTACTTTTACTTGCTTCTTCTCTGTACCGTCTTATCCTTTGAAATGTAACCACAGTAGTCCTAAACTGCACCTTTTCATCCTTCTTTAACACTGTATGCTGCCAAATGGCTTCTTCATTTGCTCTTGTTTTTCTTCCTCCATAGTCTACATTTCGGTTGAGTTGATATCGTCGTCATCATGAACACACAAACATCCTTAACGCAATGGGGCTAACATGCTTGTCGTGCATCATGTCCGCAGAGGGAGGACTCTCTACCGCTAGTGCTTTTCTTGAAATTTTGCTGAACTCTGCGACTTTTTTTTTTTTTTTTTTTTTAAATAAAGTAATAATAATGTATTCGACTGAAAGAACCCAGGTGGTTTAGTTGGTCAGTTTTGCTGTTAAGGGTATCATATGCTTTCATCGATCTGTTGGGAAATGCAGGTGTGCTGTTATCAGACAAATTGGCAAACCAAGTACGCCTGTGCCTGGTGTCATTATGCTTGCCGTGGTAAAAACGCAGTGTGAAGAGTCTGTGTCCGCTTGTTAGCTGTGACAGTGGTGTGAGCATCCTTTTGTCACAGCCTAGAGTCATCTGTTTTGCCAGCAACAAATGTGAGTGGTGTAAATGCTATTTTAAAGGCAAGCTCTGCTTCCCATGTGCTCTCACACCTTTAGCTATTCTAATGGCAACGTATTACCATGTAACTTTAGGGTCAGCGTATTGACACAAGGCAGTAAGGCCGCTCATATTCATCACACTAGCATCTGCACCAATAGAAAGTGTGGGCTTTGTACAGCCTTGCTAATAACTACTGATCTCTTGAACTCTTCTTGTACAGAAAAAAAAACGAAATACCTGATTGCATGGAACCTTGTTACTGTAATTAATAACCTATACAGTATATTTAATTTTTTAATAATTACTTAAATGAAACATCACCACCCAGAAGAGAAGAGTGCAAAACTTTTTTTTTCTTTCTGAGTTCACGTAACTAAGGATGGAGAATATTTTGTAGAATAGTGGAGGTTGTTTATTCATTGTTACAGTTTGATTTTAAAGGTTGCAGGGGGGGTTGTGTCTTTAAAATTTAGTTTAGGAGTTGTAAAATAAAGATAAGAATTGTGCTAATGATCATTTTTGCAATTATAATTGGGTTTGAATGTAGGATGATTTTTAGTTTTTGTTTGTCTGTTTTGATTGTTCTGGAAAAGAAACATCTTGTGGTTTACACAGAGTGACGTCCAGTAGTCCATACTGGTTTATGAAGTCGTTCTCTTGAAGGGCTTGGTGTGGGTACTGTGCCTCCAGATATATGAAATGTCTGTGTTATGCAGAAAGTTGGACGTCCGCTTTGTAAATCTATTTCAATTCATATTTAAAAACTAGTCGAATAATTTTTTTTGTTCTCACATTTTTGAACAACTTTTGTTGGTGATTCTCCCACATACCGTTTTCATCAAACAATGCTGAATGTTTTCATTCTGAAACGTACTTGATTGTTTGCCATGAACACTCTCGAAAGGTTGACAATCAGGAAAGCAAACAAAAGATTGTAGTGACGTTTCCCTCCATTCGTTTTCGAGCACAGTGTGGTCCTGAGATGATCCGTTCGTACTGGACAGCTGTCTTTCTGCCTGCGCACAAACCGGCTGGAGCTTTGCACCCACTACTGAGAAAGAATTCTCTGTAAACGCCTTGGTAATATTAATTGTGGATACATAATTTTATATATATGAAAAAGACATGTCAAATAAAGATTATTTATCTTCTAATTTATTTCGATGCTGTTGCTGCTTTATTTTTGCCTTTCTGGATCTCTCAAATTCAGTCTGGATTTGTGAGTGCAATAGACACTATTACCGCCAGGTGACACTGTAATATCACGTATATATTGGGTTCAGTGACTGGTCTGTTCAACACTTCACATTTGAACCTGTCTTTATTTAATCTGCAAAGACGCAATGGGATTCTCAATGATATTATAAAACCATTTAAATAATTATTCTATGCTGTGGTTGTGTTGTTTCTAAAAAAGCTCGTCTGTGGTGTTTGTCAGAGCACTGAAACGCCACACATTCTATTTTTTCTTTGAGAACTTCAAGAGCCTTTCCTCATAGTCAGTCAGATTCAGATTCCTCCCGTCTTTCGTCACTTCATCCAAGTAATTCTGCCCCGCCAGCATGTTGCCCCTCAAACGAATGCTGGACGCAGATACTGTTAGTGGGGGGTTGACTGACTGGAGAGAAAGCGGGTAAGTCAGACGGTACAGTCAGTTGAGGTCTCCACACAATAATGTCTGACTGAGAAACAGCAAAGCCATGGAGATGTAGTGGCCCTATATATATAGATTTCGCTCGGTGCATCGGCATAAAAAGTAGAGGGTGTGGACTCGGACTGTCTAAGCCTTTTTTACAGTCTATGGTCTATGTCCACCAGAATACAAATGAAATTGGCCCTGTTCCAAATCGCACCCTAAACCCTCGCGGTCTTCCTCTGAGTCCACACTTTCGTGACGTAATGCCGCAGTTGGCTGCAGACTAGAAGTCTGCTGCGGAGCTCGCCCCAGTGCAGGCTCGGCAGAAGTGCGCATCGAGGGCGCAAAAGGGGGCGTTCGCGAGCACCCTTCTGAAAGCTAAAATGACGAATGGGACCCCTTACGGTCTCGTGGACTTAAAGGGTTAGTTCACCCAAAAATGAAAATTAGTCCATAAATTACTCGCCCTCAAGTCATCCTAGGTGTATATGACTTTCTTCTTTCAGACGAATCCAGTCTGAGTTAT
>NW_015637126.1:187669-192471 GCF_001515625.1 Sinocyclocheilus rhinocerous
AAGTGATTATTATGTTTTGAATATGGATACTTTTCTTAGAAAAATGCATCGATTCGCTACAGGAGGACTTTGTTCACCCCTCGGAGCCGTGTGAGACACTTTTTTTATGGATGGGTGCTTTTTATTTAACTTCTTTTGGACTGATGCACTGCAACACCCGCTGAGTGCCATTAAACAGCTTGAAAGATCAAAGACAATTTTTTATATAACTCCGACTGGATTCGTCTGAAAGAAAGGGGCACGTTTTTTAGGTCTGAAAACGCGAGGCACACCACATTGCCTTTTTTTGGTGACACTTCAAAAACAAAAACAAAAAAAAGAGCAGTGCCCTGCATTTTTTATGTTGCTAGGCAACCACCAAATCAGCTGTCCTGTCAGTCTAATCAAAGGATTATAGCGTGAGCGCTCTAAAATCTTTGGTTTTTACTGTTAAGTAAACTGTCATATTAGCAGAAACCTTAAAAAGTACAGCTCCGAGTAACCTGCGGCAGACACCAAAGCTGCGTCCCAAATGACGCACTATACTCTATGCACTTATACACTATGTACTCAACCATGTAGTGTATGAATTATATAAGGTTATTTTGTCATTCATAAACGGAGTCTGATAGCCCCTCCCCCTTCACTACGTAATTAAAGCTGCGACAGTTGAGTGCATGAAGTGTTCAACATTCCACACTTCGTTTTTTCGGTTATTTAAGTGCATCATCCGGGTATTTAAAGTGCACTTTTTCTTTTTGGAATTTTCAGTGTGAACACACTACTCACACTATACTACAAAACGTCATAGAATAGTGCATACGTAAGCGATTTGGGACGCACCTCAAAAGTTTCTCCTCCATCATTGCAGTTTCCAGCCTTTCTAAGCAACGGTAAACGTTCGTCACCACAACGGAAGGCATTGAGGCAGGTGTCAGGATCAGACCACAGATGACAACAGCTCTCCATTCATTCGATTGGATAATGGAAAAAAACGCGAATGACGTCGAGCGCTTTTTCTGCTCAGAGTTGCTTTTTTTCAAATTCAGGCGCCGTTCAGAGCGCTTCTGCAAAAACGCGAGGTGCACAGGGCGCCTAAACAGCGCGCAGAACGCTCACTGCCAACCAAAGACAATTCAAAAAAAGGCGCCTCTCACTGCAAAAAACGCGTTCTGTGTGATCGGGGCCCAAGACCGCAAGTGCACATGAAGTTTGGGACAGGGCCGGAATTATTTCCGTTCTCTAGTAAGCGTAGTAAATGAGACTTTTTCGTGGCAGTTGCCTTTGCAGTTTGTTAGCTATATCTGTATTAAACCAAATAACTTGATTTCAACATTATCAGATTCAATTAAATGTAGGCTACATTACCGTTCACACGATGTTTTGTCTGTTTTTGAAAAAAGTCTCTTTTGCTCATCAAAGCTGCAAAAATACAGTAAAACACTAATATTGTGAAGTGTGAAAATTTAAAACAATTGCTTTCTATTTTAATATATTTTAAAATGCAGTTTATTCCTGTGATCACAAATTAGCCGAGTTTTGAACAGCCGTCGAGTCCTAGGTGTCACATGACCTTTGGAGCTGATTTAGTGCTCAAGAAACATTTCTTATTGTCAGTGTTTAAAAAAAGAAATGATTCTGAGTAAAATGAATCATTTCTTCATTAAGTTTTGAACAGTTTAAATATTACAATATCTCCGTCTTGTATCGGTTTAAGAGGATTTAACTCACAATGTCTGTCTAGGCTACTTTTGTTTTAATAGCATATGGTTTTTAATAAACCATTGTTTAATCGGCTTCCCATTGAGATTTAAATCTGTATTACAAGAGAGATCTGACCAAGGAGAGCAGAAACCAGATCCAGATAGTATTAAAATAGACTGCAACAGACTTTGAAATTCAAAGTACATTGTTTGTGCAATGTATGATGTACTTGATAGACAACATTTGTTGACAATAAGATTAGGTATTCCTGTAAATTGGGCCGCAATAGTCAAGAATAAGCAAAAATGCAACTTAACTTTGTTCCAGAAATGGAAAGCAAAATCAGCTACTTGTCAAATGCTGTTGATGAGACTTAAATGAGAAAATTGTTCTCAATTAAAAGTATATACCACTTCAGTTTGTTGACTTTTCAGTTTGTTGACTTTAATTCAACTCAACATTAATAGAATTAAAATAATAACTTAGAAGCTGCTATAAAGTAGCTTCTATTAATTAAGCTTGTATTGCTTAATTAGTAAAGTGTTTTGTAAACTCCAATACAGATCATTTTAGGTCATTATATCATACACTAGATTTGTATGTTCGTGTTTCTTATTTGAATAGGCCCTGTTGAGCACTGAGGCAGGTGTCAGGATCAGACCACAGGTGACAACAGCAAAATGACAGGTCATCCTCAGGGCCAATGAGGGGCCCATGGTTGCACAAACTGAGCAGTACTGAACCAAGCTAGTCTTCACACACCCAAACCACAGAGAATGTAAACCTGGCTGATTATCCTCACCAGACCCGATCACTGCCATAATGTGTGATTTACAAATGCCCAAGCTCTCTAGAGCGATACTGGAGTTTATTAGGTCATGTAAACATGCAAAACAAATAATGTAGACTATTAATACAATATACACTACTGTTCAAAGTGTTGAGGTCAGTACATACAGTATATGTAATATAATGTGTATTTCCATTACAGGTTTAGGTTTTAAATTTCATATAAGTAAGCCTTTTTAATACTTTAATTCAGCAAGTATGCTTTAAATTGATCAAAAGTAAGAAACTTTTACATTGCTACAAATTATTTCTATTTCAAATAAATGCTGTTCTTTTGAACTTTCTATTCATCAAAGAATAAAAAAATAATAATTATCACGGTTTCCACAAAAATATTGAGCAGCACAACTTTTTTTAACATTGATAATAATAAGAAATGTCTTGAGCACCGAATCAGCATATTAGAATTATTTCGGAAAGATCACGTGACACTGAAAACTGGAGTGATGGCTGCTAAATTTTTTTTTTTTACCAAATTAAGTACATTTTAAAATATATTAAAACGTTATATTAAAATCTTAACAATCCAAACTTTTGAACAGTAGTGTATATTATATTAATTATAATTAATTCTGTCATCTTTTACTCACCCTCATATCATTCCAAACCTGTAAGACTTTCTTCTGTAAAACACAAAGGATATTTTAAAAAAATGCCTCCATTTACCTTCATGAAATTCAAAGAAAGTCCATCCTTTGAACCTCACAACATTCTTCAAAATATCTTCTTTTGTGTTCTGCAGAATGCTTTGCCGTTTTGAGTGAATTATCCTTTCAATATTGCTGCTATCTCTTCATGGACATATAAATCTCTTCATGTGTATTTTGGAAACTTTAAGGAACAAATGTGATCTTACATAGATGGGCAACATGCTAATTTAGTACTTAATATTAGGATTAGATAACATTTAGGCTAGATTTATTATTGAGGCCTAATTTATCCGTCATACCTCTCCCTCTCACTCTGTCTCTCACCCTTCTCTAGTATGTATTCAAATTCATCTCTCTTCTCTTTTTTGTTTTGTTGATGTATCTCAGTATGCCAGAACCATATTATATAATACTGGCTTCATCCTTTTTTTCCCCACACTAGCTGTGATCCCTTAATAAGCATGCACCTAAACACCTTATTCAATATTAGTAACTGCACATCATTATTCCCTTGTTTTGCCAAAATCGTATTCCATCTCTGACCCTATTTCTCTTACAGATGTACTCAGTGGTGGACAGTAGCGAAGTAGTTTTACTTCGTTACTGTACTTAAGTACATTTTTCATGTAGGCCTATCTGTACTTTACTGGAGTAGTTTTATTTTGAGTAACTTACTTTTACTTCACTACATTCCAAAGCATAAGATCGTACTTTTTACTTCACTACATTTCATAAAACTTATCATTACTCCTTATAATACATCACGTGCTCTGAGACGCAGAAGCGGTGTCTGATTCATGAACGAACTGATTCTTTTCAATGAACCCGTTAAATCGGTTCGCAAATCGCACCAAACGATTCATTCACGAATTAGAATTAACCGATTGCAGCTGTTCTCGAGTCGACAACTCACTGATTCAAATGAACCGTTTAGTGCGAGTATAAACACATTTCATTACACCAAATACACAAAATATTGTTTTTTTTATCAACATCATATGACCCCTTTAAGCACAGTAAAGTTAGTTTTAGGTTTGATATTAGCTGGATATTCGCCTAGGCTGCTTTAGGGACCGTCTGCAAATAAACCTCTCAGTACTAAACGAAGTCCAATAATTAATACAAATTATGTTTACAAAGCCATAGTAAATGCCTTGTGGGCAAACTGACAGAAAATATTTAACCAATATGTCGCCATAGACAATATCTCCCTTACTGTATGTACAGTAAACAACTATTTTCTTTAAAAAATTACTATAATTCACCAAAAGTTTTTTTTATGTTCCAAAGGTTGTAGTACATTTGTAGTTACAAGACTGACTTACTACAGGTGATATTTTGCCAATATCTCCCTTACTGTACATACAGTACATAATTATCATAATTATTCTTTGAAAACAATTACTGTAATTCACCAAAAGTGTTTTTTTTTCATGTTCCAAAGGCTGTAGTACATTCCTAGTGGCCAGACTGACTTACTACAGGTGAAATTTTGCCAACATCTTCCTTAATGTACATACAGTACATAATTATTTTTTAGAAAAAAATTACTGTAATTCACCAAAATGTTTTTTTTTTCATGTTCCAAAGGTTGTAGTACATTCCTAGTGGCCAGACTGA
>NW_015637126.1:192569-195247 GCF_001515625.1 Sinocyclocheilus rhinocerous
GCTGTAATTAACCAAAAGTTTGTTTTTTTTCATGTTCCAAAGGTTGTAGTACGTTTGTAGTTACAAGACTGATTTACTACCCATGTTACACAAATTGTGCCAATATCTCCCTTACTGTATGTACAGTGCACAATTATTTCTTTAAATAATTACTATAATTCACCAAAAGGGTTTTTTTATGTTCCAAATGTTGTAGTACATCACTAATGGCCAGACTGACTTACTACAGGGGAAAATTATATATTCCTTACTGTACATACAGTACATAATTAATCTTAGACAAAATTACTGTAATTCACCAAAATGTTTTTTTCATGTTCCAAAGGTTGTAGTTTGTTTGTAGTTAAAAGACTGAGTTACTACAGGTGAAATTTTGCCAATATAACCCTTACTGTACATACAGTACATAATTATTCTTAGAAAACAATTACTGTAATTGCCCAAAATGGTTTTTTATTTTCCAAAGGTTGTAGTACATTCCTAGTGACCAGACTGACTTACTAAACATGAAATTTTGCCAATATCTCCCTTACTGTATGTACAGTACACAACTATTTTCTTTAAATAATTACTTTAATTCACCAGAAGGGTTTTTTTATGTTCCAAATATTGTAGTACATCACTAGTGGCCAGACTGACTTACTACAGGTGATATTTTGCCAATATCTTCCTTACTGTACATACAGTACATAATTATTCTTAGAAAACAATTACTGTAATTCACCAAAAGGTTTTTTTTATGTTCCAAATGTTGTAGTACACCACTAGTGGCCAGACTGACTTACTACAGGTGAAATTTTGCCAATATCTTCCTTACTGTATATACAGTACATAATTATTTTTTAGAAAAAAATTACTGTTATTCACCAAAATGTTTTTTTTTCATGTTCCAAAGGTTGTAGTACGTTTATAGTTACAAGACTGAGTTACTACAGGTGAACGTTTGCCAATATCTTTCTTACTGTACATACAGTACATCATTATTCTTAGGAAATATTTACTGAAATTCCCCAAAAGGGATTTTTATGTTCCAAAGGCTATAGTACGTTTATAGTTACAAGACTGGCTTACTACATGTGAAATTGTGCCAATATCTTCCTTACTGTACATACAGTACATAATCTTTAAAAAAAATACTGCAAATCACCAAAATTGTTTTTTTCATGTTCCAAAGGCTGTAGTACATTCTTAGTGGCCAGACTGACTTACTACATGTGAAATTTTGCCTATATCACTCTTACTGTACATACAGTACATAATTATTCTTAGAAAACAATTACTGTAATTCACCAAAAGGGTTTTTTTTATGTTCAAAAGGTTGTACTACATTCCTAGTGGCCAGACTGACTTACTGCAGCTCAAATTTGGCCAATATCACCCTTACTGTATGTACAGTACACAACTATTTTCTTTAAATAATTACTATAATTCACCAAAAGGTTTTTTTTAATGTTCCAAATGTTGTAGTACATCACTAGTGGCCAGACTGACTTACTACAGGGGAAAATGTGCCAATATCTTCCTTACTGTACATACAGTACATAATTAATCTTAGAAAAAAATACAGTAATTCACCAAAATGTTTTTTTTTCATGTTCCAAAGGTTGTAGTTTGTTTGTAGTTACATTTTGCCAATATCTCCCTTACTGTACATACAGTACATATTTATTCTTAGAAAACAATTACTGTAATTCACCTTAAGGGTTTTTTATGTTCCAAAGGTTGTAGTACGTTTGTAGTTACAAGACTGACTTACTACAGGTGAAATTTTGCCAATATCTCCCTTACTGTAGTTACAGTACATAATTATTCTTAGAAAGCAATTACTGTAATTCACCATAAGGGGTTTCTTATGTTCCAAAGGTTATAGTACGTTTATAGTTACAAGACTGACTTACTACAGGTGAGATTTTGCCAATTTCTTTCTTACGGTACATACAGTACATAATTATTCTTGGAAAAAATTACTGTAATTCACTAAAGTGTTTTTTTTCATGTTCCAAAGGCTGTAGTATGTTTGTAGATACAAGACTGACTTACTACAGGTGAAGTATTGCCAATATCTTCCTTACTGAATGTACAGTACACAAATATTTGTATGAAAAAAATTATTGTAATTCACCAAAAGGGGTTTTTCATGTTCCAAAGGCTGTAGTACGTTTGTAGTTACAAGACTGACTTACTACAGGTGAAAGTTTGCCAATATCACCCTTACTGTACATACAGTACATAATTATTCTTAGAAAACAATTACTGTAATTCATCAAATGTTTTTTTTCTAATGTTCCAAATGTTGTATTACATTCTTAGTGGCCAGACTGACTTACTACAGCTGAAATTTTGCCAGTATCACCCTTACTGTACATACAGTACATAATTATTCTTAGAAAACAATTACTGTAATTTACCAAAAGGGTGTTTTTATGTTCCAAAGGTTGTAGTACATTCCTAGTGGCCAGACTGACTTACTACAGGTGAAAGTTTGCCAATATCACCCTTACTGTACATACAGTACAAAATTAATCTTCAAAACAATTACTTTAATTGGCCAAAAGGTTTTTTTCATGTTCCAAATGCTGTAGTACATTTGTAGTTAAAAGACTGACTTACTACTAGGGATGTAACGATTACCAGTTTGACGATAAATCATGATAAAAATTCCCCACGGTTAGTATTAC
>NW_015637126.1:195257-198434 GCF_001515625.1 Sinocyclocheilus rhinocerous
TAGAAAACAATTACTGTAATTCACCATAAGGGGTTTTTTATGTTCCAAAGGCTGTAGTACATTTGTAGTTACAAGGCTGATTTACTACAGGTGAAATTTTGCCAATTTATTTCTTACTGTATGTACAGTACATAATTATTCTTAAAAAACAATTACTGTAATTCACCAAAAGGTTTTTTTCATGTTCCAAAGGTTGTAGTACATTTGTATTTACAAGACTGACTTACTAAAGGGGAAATTTTGCCAATATCTCCCTTACTGTACGTACAGTACATCATTATTCTTAGAAAACAGTTACTGTAATTCACCATAAGGGGTTTTTTATGTTCCAAAGGTTGTAGTATGTTTGTAGTTACAAGACTGACTTACTACAGGTGACAGTTTGCCAATATCACCCTTACTGTACATACAGTATATCATAATCTTCAAAAACAATTACTATAATTGACCAAAAGGGTTTTTCATGTTCCAAAGGCTGTAGTACATTTGTAGTTACGAGACTGAGTTGCTTGCTCGCTCAGAGGAGGTGTGAGCGATTCAGCGGCATAATCTGTTTTCTTCCTTTAATAATGGGCCTATAATTAAGCTGCGTATTGACGTTATCTGTGTCATCTTGTCTTTGACTAAACACTGCCTTTAAGAGTATCTTTAGTATGCAGTATAACAGCATTATTGTCTGTAGACCACTTTTTACACAACGTCAAACATTTTGTCCGTGTTTACAATGGCAAAAGAAATCATAAACAACAAATGACTCTTTTTTTTTTTTTTAAACATACAGTGCGTCCTTTGTATTGTTTGATTCAAGAATGAATGAGTCTTATGAGCCCATCCCTTTTAGTGAATCAAAAACATAAATCGTGGCCAGTGTGGTCTGATTCCCTGACTATTAAATTAAAAGTTCAAAAAGACAAACTACTGTTTGAATTAATCTGCTTTCACTCAACTGATTCGGTCAGAGCTGAATTAACATACAGTATGACTCTCTTGCTGAACTGCTGTTTATTATTATTATTATTATTAGTTTTAGTCCGTATCAAAATTAAGCTTTGTATTTTAAGTTTAAGTTTTCTTTCTTTCTTCTGAATTTTTCTGAAGTTTTGGGTCACCATCATTACTGACTGATTGTCCATATGTGGAAACCATTTTTTTTATAATGTGCATTTGATCTTGTTTTCACTGTTAAAACTTTCATACTCTTCAGCAGGGGCGTCACAACCAAGGGGAAAAGGGGGACAGAGTGCAAAGAGCCCCGAGGCTGAGAGGGGCCCACAACGATGTCCTTTGGGCCCCCCATCCCCCAACCACCACTAAACATGATTTTAGGGGGCCCCATAGCAAATTCTGTGCAATGGGCTCAGAATCCCTAGTGACTCCACCACACTTCAGTGCATATGCTTCAGTATTTGCATTCTAATACTTATTTGTGGAAAAATGGCCACAATTGAAATAGCCATATATTATAATTTATGCTTGTGAGGCTGCCCTGAGAAATTATGCAATAATCCCACCATATTGCCTTTTCTTCTTTTCTAGAGGTTTCTAATGCTGCCTGTTTGTCTCAGTTGTGCGCGAGGCTTAAGATCCGCTTTTGATTTCTTCTTCCTTCAGCTTGATAAATCACTCTGCCACCCAATCCCTCTTTCCTTCTCTCCCCCATCTTTTCCCCACCGCTTCATTGTCTATCTCTTCTCTTGCTTGTCTGTCTATTACCCCTTTCTCTCTCCTTGATTTGGTGGCAGCGAGAGCATATTAAAAGCATTGGTGTAAATTATTGGTATGAGTCATAGCAAACTTGACAGCAGACATTCAGAGTATTATTGTGAAAAGACTGAATGGAACTCTGGATACACTCGTTGATGGTAAAAGGTGAGAGAGAAAAGGCAGGAAAAAAGAAGATTGCACAGTAGGTACATAGTGAGTCCTTGTGAACATGTGTCTGAAACAGCTTGTGTGTGATAGTGAATGCATTTTTACCTGTTTTTCTTCGGATTAGAGGCTGTGTATTCATCATTAGGCAGTGGCACATTTGATTTACCTCTATGTCCTCTTTGCACCTTGAGCACCATGACAAGTGCTGCAATCTCCAAACGCTCCCCCAAGACAAGAATTTTCCTTTGAAGCTCTTTACTCAGCATTATGAGTACCTAGATGCAACACAATCTCTATTCCCATTATCTCTACCACCCATTACTTACACCAGACCATCTTGTAGACTCAGACTTATTAGTCTGTAATAGGCAAAAGTAAAAGGAACAGATTGGTTTGACCTTTTGAATAAATGAACTCACTTGTCATTACCCATGAGGTTTGATACTATTGCTTCTCAAAATATATAGACACTCAAGCATAAGGTTGTTTGCTCAGCTACCTTGCTTTTCAACAGGTCTAATTAACTGTATATTAAAAACATAATGGCTTTAGCATGGGTTTTCTCTCATATAATCTTATGGGGGTGGGGGATTATGCTTTGGGTATCATTGGGTGTATCTATTAAATGCTGCAATCAAACTGTCTTAGGGAAATTAAATAAAGACTGAACTGAAATGAAATTCAAGGGATACATTTATCCTTAAAAGGGTTCAGTGCATCAACCAAGTTTCCAGGTTGATAAAAAAAAGAACACCTGTGTGTCCTGGACATTGTGCAATGCTAGCCAATAAGATTTGATCAGAAAGTGCTTTTCAGTTTGGAGTGCCATATGAATAAGACATTAGAGAACACTAGGCAGTATGCGGTCTGTGGGCGTGACGTCTGAAGCGGAGACTCTTGTGCCATGAACCCGGCGGGCTTTAGGACCCCACTATAGTCAAAGAAAGGGAAATGTTTGATGGATCGTGAAGTTCATCCAAGCTTTCTGTCGGACAGAAATTTGGCGGAGATTCCGTCGCCAAATAAAGCCCGAGCATCATTCAACCTAATAAGAGGCAGAAACATGCTTGTTCGGATAGACCCGTGAGCGACAGACAGCGGTGACATTGATGAAGCCAGCTGGCACTCACTACACGCTCCTGAAGCCTCGAAGCACGCCGAGGATCTTTGTGTAATTCACGTGAAGGATCTGTAGCGCTGCTAATAAACGGAAGCTGATGACAGTGAGCATGTGACGGGTTGTAGTGTTTGAAGCTGCGCTGGCTCGCTCGCGATCTGTCAGCAGTGCGGAAGAGAGAGAGAGAG